>NW_017731893.1:140085-145671 GCF_001890085.2 Hipposideros armiger
TTTTTTTGCTTATATTCTTTTCTTTTCCTCTTTCTTTTCCACCTCCTTCGTCTTTTATTTATTTTTTAATGAAATTTTAGGCAGCAGATTGTTTCTAAGAAAGAAGATAACACCCATTTCTTATCACGCATTGCAAGCTCAATGCAGAAGCAAAGATCTTCCTGACAATTGCATAGATATAGATCTTTCCAACAAATGAATTAAACACACTGCTTCTTTCACATTTTCAACCTCCCTGTAATTAACTGCAATATGACACAATGGGAGCCAAAGCAGAAACTGGAACAATATGATGTTTATAAGGAAAAATTGCTAAAATTATTCCAATTGTGAAATTTCATAAAAATCAATAAATAGGCTTTTGAAAGTAATTATGAGTGGCAAATATTGTGTCTCATAGCTACAAAAATTAATGAAATATCAATAACAAATAAATGATATCAACTAGGGATCTTACAAGAAACTTTTGAGAAATTATTAAATGCATTCTGCCCTTGTGGGCTTTTTCTGTCACACTTAGCTTTTACCTAATTTGTCATATATTTTTATATACTTTAGAAAGTGCTGTTACACTTATGTAAAGAAATAGACTCTAACCCCACTATCTTTTTTTCCTCTGTTAACTACTCAATTTTATTGACATCATGCAACATATACATTCTGATATTAAAATGCCGCAATTTAAAATAATAAATCAGAATGTGATTCAATGCTGTTTTCTATCACATCTCTGTAGAAGCACAATTAATGTGTCATTTTTATGAATATCATCAAATCTCTTGAAATAGCACTTTTACCACCATTCTTACACGTCACAATTTTGTTTTCTGGGATTATTCATTTAGGGGATTTTCTAATTATCTTTCTTAGTTTCTCATTTTTAAAACACTGCTTTATTCTTAATAAACTTGGATAACATCTACCAATTTGGACCCATTTATAAATTTCATTAACTAGTGTTTACCCTCTTCTACTAAAACAGGGGTCGGCAAGCTTTTGAGACGGAAGAGCCACCAGTGGTCAGCAAACTGCGGCTCCAGAGCCACATGCGGCTCTTTGGGTACATACAGGTGGCTCTAAACTAAAATTGAAAATGAAAATAAAACTATCATAGTTTCATTTATAAAATTTTTAAAGGCTATTATTCACATAATGGTGATAATGTAAAAATATATTTATGGCTCTCGAATAATTTTTAAATCGTTGTGAGGGAGGGGTTGGCAAACTTTTGAGATGGAACTTACCCAAAAAGCCGTATGTGGCTTGCAAGCCGTAGTTTGCTGGCGCCTGTACTACAATATCCAGCTGGTAAATAAGATTGAACCTCAGAGGTCTTAAGACAGTTTTCAGTATGACCCAATTTCCATTTGTTACTATTTCCCCTCAACTCAATTTAAATGATCTACAATTTCCAAATCCACATTCAGATACTTAGCATAATAATGAAAAATATAATTAAATTCATCATTAAGACCAGAGGGTCTTTTCCCTAAAAAAAAAAAATAAAAGTAGAATCACACTTTAAGATGAGCTGGCTAACTTAGGTCTTTTCTTAAAATGCTGAATTTACTAAAACACTGAGTTAAGAAAGTTACTTTCAAATTAAACTGAGATCAGTTTTGTCGAGAGTGTTTTGAAAAACATTGAATTGAAAATACTGCACTCATGTTCATATGACTAAAGAGTTTTTCAAGCTGTTTTTTTTTAATCTATCCTTGCTTCAAATTGGTTGTTTTTTAAGGTGTTTTTTTTGTTGTTGTTGTTGTTTGTGGGTTTTTTTTTTCCCAGCACATTTTTTTCTTCCTGAATACATTTTCAAGGTCTCTTTGTTCAATAACCTTATACTTTTTCTTCAAACACCTTTGGTGAGTTACAGCTTCCCAAAGTAGATGTAAAGAGGTTTAGATCAAAGTTTGTGGAGAAATATAAATAAATATATCTATATCATCTACATCTATATCTATGACAAAAACATTCATTAGAAAAATATCATATTTTGAATGTTTACTTATGCATCATCAACAAATTTTCTATTCTATTTATCAGTGTAAAAAGAGAAAAACAAAAAAACTAAATTTACCATATTTGGGTAACTTCCTTTCAAGAAGGATCAACTTTTGAAACTCCTGAAAGATATTTAGTATAAACAACTGATTAGCATGTGAATTCACTTACTACTTAAGTCATTAAGAAAGAAATTGAAGTGTCAATTAAGAATGCAACATATTTAAGCCAATTGCTCAGTTGTGCTCTACATTCAGGTCTCTTAACCCAGAAAGAGACTTTTCATTTACTACTTTACTATGGGCTAGTCATTATAAATCAGCAACAACATTATTTCTTTCATCTGTTTTCTTTGTCAACAGATGTACAGACTAAGAGTTTAAATTCTAATTGTATAATGGAGTGAGGCTGAATTAATTAATAATCCCAAATTTCTGAGAGCATTTAAGCTAATTTACTTTTTCTTAAACAAACAAAAAAAAAGAACTGGTCATAGCTTGAGGTCCCTTTATGTACTTAGATTATTCGTCATGAAGAAATAGAAACTCTGAGTATTACACACTCCAAATTACACATTACACACCAAAATAAGTTCTAAGAACTGTAGGCAAGGATTGCAGAAAATGCTTATTATTTACAAGACTTATTATAGTTGATAGTTGTCCTTTTAATATTTGATCTTACTTAAACAAAAAAATATTTGATCTTACTTTACTGTTAGTGCAAATAAGACTGAAAAAAAAATACTATTATACCCCTCTGATTTTCTCCTGCACATTCATCTTGGGATAAAATAACCCAAGAAGGAACAATAATCAAGTCACACATCATTTTGAGTCTCTGGGTTAGAGATTTGGTTTCTCTCAGTTAGATCAGCCTTAGACTAGCTTTTCAAGAATGGAAACTCAACAGGTGGCTCTTAAGGAAATTCTAGGTAAGATACACAAAGTTATGTATACACAGATACATACAACACAAATACACACAGACACACATACATCATAAATACAATTATTATATTTCACTTCTACTAAATTTCTTAAAATTACTTTAAGAACAGCTATATCACAACACAGCTTTGATTTGATACTGATTCTATGCCAGCAACATGAATAATACCATGCAAAAGCTCTAAAGAATCTAATGTTACAGCCATGGTTTCTGGAACTTTTCCAGACTTATGCAAAAATCCTCCCGTGTCTGGGTAGAGAGCACAGTTGTTTTGATTTTCCAAATGGCCTGTGCCACTTCGCCAGTACACCCAAAAAATGATACTTAGCTTTCCTTGATACAAAACGCAACGGTCAGATTTCAGACATTGTGTTGAGTATGGATTTGGCTTTTTGAATTTTGATGCTGAAGGAGAGAAACATATTACACAATACAACAAACTTCCTGACACTATAATAAGCTAATACTTTTCTAAAGGTAATAACTGAATTTACTGAAGACACATGTACTATATGGACCTAATATAAACTTATAGTCACTCAGGAAGAACTAACAGAGCAGGGCATCATGAAAGTCACCTTAATCTTTTAATAAACACAACTCTAAATATCAATTATATGAGGATGTAGGAAGCCACATATTAATTCCTACCAGTAAAAGTTAAAAAAAAAAATCCAAGAAATTTTGTGAGCATGAATAACGTTGTTTTAATGGAATACCATGGCTTCAAATGGCAATTATCCTTCGGGGGAGCTATCGCAAACCACCTTCTTTCATGTGGAACTTTGATTTTTTTTTATTCTCCTAATAATGTCTTTGTGCATAAGAGAAACTTTTTTTTCATTTTTTTCCTGTTACCTGGAGTAGGATGACGCACTATCAGAATCTCTCTCATTCTCCCTGTCTCACACTTACACACACACACACACACACACACACACACACACACACACACACGTGCGCTTTTGGACNTCAGCTTCTTTGAGGCTAGCCTTTACTTTGTATACTTGTCTATCTACAGGGCCTGGGATGCTGCCAGACATATAATAAAAATCCAACAAATATTTGTTAAAGGCATTTTTCAAATCAATAATTTAGATTAGAGATGAGGTCATCAAACTTTTAGTTACAGTCAAAGGTTAAAACAATGTATGTGGATACTAACCGGAAGACTAAGGAATATGAATAGGAAAAAAGAAAGAAAACTAAAAAGAAATGAGGTAATAAAAGTGAAAGAGAGTGAAGCAAAGGAGGTATAGAACAGGGCAGAAAAAGAAGTAGATATGGAAGGATGAAGCACAATGCCACCACCTGTTAATGGCACCCATCTTTAATTGTTAAATAACGCTTATTATCATAGTGCTGCCTTTTAGAAAATAACACCCTCTATTGAATGTCTATTACACCTATAAATGTCAATGTCTCACTATGTTTACCACTGGACATTTTACTTATAAAGACACATTTAATTTATTTCTTTAAACATCAACTTTCGGACAACAGTCTTATCCATATTACCAATTTTAGAGTCCCCTCTTCCACAGTGAGTGGTATAAATTCATCCATGTCACATGAACAGTGTAATATCCTTCTTCACGACCAATTAAACTATAGGCGCCAAAATTATAAGCACCAAGTACAGTGACACCATAGAGCTATTTTGTTTTCTTCTCTCTACTTAAACATACTCTCAGGTCTGTTCCTATGAACTAGTATGAAGTCCTTAGAAAATAAGGGCAGAGGGTCCAAATTATTTGAATGAAATAAACTTATCACATGCATCCTCAAGTTCTAAATTTTTTTTTAAAAACCACAAATAGGGGTTTTTACAGACTGTATCTATACAAAATCAGAAACAAAAAGGATTTTATAAATTGACCAGAACCAGTGAGGAATTCCTTAGTGGGAGAAATTAGATGGGACAAATCTGACAAATGGCAGAGAAAGACACACCCACATTCTAAAATGCACCCAGGCAAAATCTACTGAGAAGATGCGGGCAATTCTACAGACTCAGAAGCTTAAGCCCTGGTAAATAAATACAAAAAGGATAGAGGGCACCCTGAGGCGATTGTCAAGATCACTATTTAAAGACTCAGTCCAATCTTGAAAGCAGTTCTACCCTTCACCGCATGTATTTATGGATTTCAGCCTTGAGGTAAATCCACCTGGTTGGTCCCTGAAGAAAGTGAAGGCCCTTCCTGGATAGGCATAGAATCCTGAAATCTCTCTCAGAACCTTATATGTCAGCAATTAAGTGCAAATGGGGGATGGGTAAGTGAAGTAGAGACAGCAATGGAATGAGTGTTCCCTTGATACCTTCCTCTTCAAGGAACTACACTAGAGTAGAGCTAGTCAAAGACTGCTTACTCTGTAAACTGGGAGATTCAGAACTTGCCTGCCTTGTTAATATGAGCACTGTAATATGAAGCAATTATTGCTCTGCTACCATATATCCTTGAATAATTCTGTTTATTTAGTGGGAGTCTTTGGAGGTAGTTTCCAAGACTTTTTGAATAAGAAATTATGCATTTATTAATCCATGAATTTATTTATTATCTTTCTCCCAACTGGATTATAAACTATGAAAATAAGAAGGTCAACTTTACCCACAAATTCATTGCCTTAGTG
>NW_017731893.1:147616-152263 GCF_001890085.2 Hipposideros armiger
CACACACACACACACACACACACACACACACACACACACACACGTGCGCTTTTGGACTCCATAGAAATCTATATTTCCTTTTAGGGAGGCGGGAATCACAGAGCATCTCACCCCCCAAAGTAGTCTTTAATCAAATGTGTTGGTTATGCCCTTGAAGCAAGCTGATCTGAAGCACCCAGCTCCTTTCCACCATCAATCTTCTTCAGCGCTGCATTCATCAAGCTGCATGGCAACTCTCATTCGCACTAAATAAGCTTTCAGGTGAATTGACTTTGGAATCCTGAACAATCCAGTGTAAATTCAAAATCACTCTTTTATAGGATTGCACCCAGATAGCCCCTGGCATTCTGATAAAAGTGTTTTGTCAATAAAATGCTGAGTGAAATCGCTTGTTTGGAATGTATGGTGTCAGCTAGGGGACGAGTAGCTGAGTAAGCATCGCCCTAAAAATGGAAAGACTTTTAAGTGGTTAAAAAACACTTGCTTGAGATGATTACACAACTCTGTGTATATACTAAAAACCATTGACTTGTATACTTTAAGTGAGTGCATTTAGGGTATGGGAATTATAGCTCAAAGCTTTGAAAATAGACTTGTTTTTTATAGTTGGTGTGGATACTTCGTCATTAATCTATTTGATTCAGCTGTACATTTGAGGGAGTTATTTAGGAACAGCTATATTGAAGATAACGATTAAAATCTAGAGTTTTCTGTTCTCTTACCCACTTGTAATATATTCTTTATTCAATATTTTCAAAATTCTGCAGGTAATGCATTTTCTATTTTTTTTTAATTTAAAGTGTCTGGGAAATATTTTCTATGTTCCATTTCACATTTTATATGTATTTTAATGTACCAAAATGACAGTATTTCAATAATTTACTTAAGTTTATTTCCATTAAGTTTTCCCCAATTAATAATTCCGCATAATCAAAAGCATAGGTTAAAAAAAAGCTATTAAGAGATTCCTTGATCTCATTATTTTATTTTCAGAATCTTCATTTTAAGTAGCATAGCAAAACAGCTTTGTGATAAATTAAAAATGTTTACCTAAAGATATTATAGTGATTTAAAATCATATTTGATCTTTAATTCCAAAGTAATAGTTCTTAAATTTTACCATCCACCTAAACTATGAATTACTTGGACAGCTTGTTAAAAGTACATATTCTAGACCCCATGGCCAAGACTCTGAGTGACGTTGGTACTCCCAAATCAGTAGGTCTAACAATCAACTCAGGTGATTTTAATTCAAGTGGTCCTTAAAATACATCGTATGAAATTAGTCATTTTTATATCACGGTACATGGCCAAAATATGCATTCAGCCCTAAAAAATATAATGTCATAGAATTCTTAGAATAGCAGATGTTTCTAAATAAAAAAGACTTGAAGCAAGTATCTAGCCCCATCTCATGTTTTACAGATGAGGGGATTAAGATCTAAAAGGATAAAGGGCATGCCTCAAAGCTCACAGAAATAAAATGGTATGGCTAGGACTAGAACTTACTCCGTCTTGTTCCTACTTTAAACTTCTCTGCCATGAAAAAAAAATTTTTTTTTTCATTCCTTATGCCAGAACTTACACAATATTCTTAAAAGTGATTGTAAAATACCCAAAGTTATAGTAAATCTTTTTGTTTTCCTATGCTACATAGAATCGTATTTCCTCAGCATCATCAACCCTATTTACATCAAAAAAGAAAAAAAAAATTTTGAATTGAAATTATGACTGAATCCCGACTTTAAAAAAACATGCTTTTTTAAAATGTGTATCACTCCTCAGAAGAGTTCGTCCTTCCTTTAACCCACGTATCTACATATTTACTCTGCATTGAACAGTATTTATCATTTACTGATGACTGTATTCACTGACCCGCTCTGCCCTATTTTCCTTTAAAATTTCCAGTGAAAAGGATTAAAAAAAAAAATTAAAAGGCAGTCAGGCTTTTCAAGCATCCTTTCATTTTTGTCCTATTTAGTCTTCCCGTGTGCCTCTCTACAAGGAAAAGAATAATCATTGAATAAAGTATCTCATGGAAAAAAAAAAAAAGAGCTTTAGAAAATATTAAAACAAAAAACAGTGTCATTTTAAAATAGTGCTCACCACTATTTTACATACAATCCACATACAAGGAGCTAGCCAAAGGAGAGACAGGAGTAAAACTGTAGGCTTTATCCTCCCTCAAGTTAATTAAAATGACAAACTTCCATGAAATACTTACTACCCTTGATCCAGGTAGCCCTAGGCTAAGGGTTTCATTTGTATTGTCATAAAATCATTTGAGGTAGGTATTTTTATATTCCTAGTTTACAAATTCAGTAAACTGAGTCTCAGCAGGATTACATAAATTGGCCAGAATCACACAGTAATAAATTATACAGGCAGCTCTCTACATGGTCTACGGTAAAAAAAAAAAAGTCTACAATGAGAAAAAGTCATTTTGCTTAAGGGTTCAATATATAGTCTACCACAATGCCTGCTCAGTCGCTCAGTTTAGGTTATGTTTTTACATAAGGGTATGTAAATTTCTCTGATATAATTACTGTTGTAATCAAGACCTTTCTTTCATTTGCCTGTTTTCCAAAATTAGGAACACATAATAGCATAATGAGGAAAGAACTTCTTCGTAGTCTATTGTTTTATGCATTTTATTTTATTTTTCTCCTGAAAGGGATTATTTTGAACTAGTTATTATTTTCTCGAAATAAAGGTAAAGAAAATAAATTGACTTAGTCTCTGTAGAAAGCAAAAGAAAAATAATGAAAACGTCAGAAAGGAAGTACAGGAAACATACTAAGGCATCTTTCTTGTGAATTTGACTTTACCTAGAACATTTTCACAGGTGGGAACACGACTGTAGTTGTTTTGGGTTTGTGGGAAAACTGAGGCTGACTTACTTGACTACAGTTAAAAAGAGTTGCCTGAAACCAAGTAGATTGCTACTATCTTACAATAAGTAAATCTACTGAACAGAAACATGTTTTCTAAGGTTATACTTAAAAGACTTATTTTTTTATCATATAATTTCTCTGCAGATGCTGCAACGTCTGCCCTCCGTACCCACAATAGTGTAGAATGGAGAAGAAGGAAGCGGAAGTAGAAGATCCTCACAGCTCTGCTAACTGATGGCGTTCTGCCACATGCCCTGGCTAAGCAAAGCCAAGGAAACGAACTCCTGTAATTATTCAATGTTCTCTTGCCTCAAAGTCCTCAGATCATAGAGAGGGCCGACTTAGGGTCCAAATACAAGGAGTCTAGCTGTAATATCACTGATCTATGTTACCTCCAACACCTTAGGCATTGAACTCACCACCATTTCAGAAGTTTATTTTGTCGGACAAGTCTCCTTGCTAGGAATTTCTTCCTCTTTTAGGATAAAAACAAATGTATTAACTGTAACAGTTTTTATATGTTGTTCTTACTTTTGCTTAGCCAAATAAAGTAAGTCTAATTCATTTTTCATACATCAGAGCCTTCAAAGGATTAATAATAACAAACCAAGAGCCTGCCCCTTCTCAGGTGTCTCCGTTTTCAACATCCCCTGGTCCTTTAATTCACCCTACCTTGGTTCCTTATGTTCTGGCTTGTTTGTTTGTTTTTGTTGTTATTGTCAGTTATTTTTGTGTTTTTCGTTTTGGTTTGTGGTGAATTGTTTGTTTTCAAACAAGCACTTGCTCAGCTTTCTCCAAATTCCCAAGCAAGTTTAAACCGCACCACTTCTTGGTATCTCTTTTGCAAGCCCAAGCATTTAAATCCATGCAAAAATTCAACCTAGCTGTAACTGAATATAACATGGCCAGTGGTGAAACAACTTCCCATAGCAGTGTATTACTTGTCACAAGAAGCTGTGAGTTTTGAATTTGAAGCATCTAAGGACATTTTATCCAACACTTTCGGTTTATGATTGACAAAGCTGAAGCTCAAATGCCTGTAAGTTATCATTCTTGTAATACGCCTTCTTTTTTTCCCCAAAGATCGATTTTCTAGTCAACAGAGAGTAAGTTAGGATTTGTCTTGTTATGTAAACAATGCCAGCCCTTTTCTCAAGCCACAGCATTCAACATATAGTTGTCTGTTTGTAAGAACACTAAAGAATTACATTACCGGAATACATTTGTTTGGAGTTGCAAAGCTAGGATCGAGGAACACGGAATGCTCTCACCTTTTCAAGCTCTGCTTAGGAATTCCAGCATCCTCTATTTCCCCTTCAAATAGATGCAGTGGGATTTTCCTCTAAGACAGCCCCAAAGCAGTAGGTTCCGAATTTTGAGAATGCAGATGAGCTCGTGTGAGCAAGCCACAGTCATGGAGTCATACACTAAGGTGAAGGGGTAGAGGTATGGCTAAAGATTCAGGTGTATGGAATGAAGACCAGCTGATAGTTCCTGATTGGGTAAATCTGCCTGGCAGATTCCTAGTCACACATTTCTATTTTTTGTTTCTGTGGATGCTAGGAATTAGCCTACCAAATTCCATACCTACTCTCTCAGGGGAATGAAATGCAGTTTCAAGTTCGACTTTTTATTTTTTCTGTAGTGAACAAAGAAGAAATAAGGCATTTAGAGAATAGGCAGTCTGATTCTCCAAGTCCTGCCCACATTCGTTCTTAAAGCTTCACAGGCACAACAACAACAACAACAACAA
>NW_017731893.1:152277-160572 GCF_001890085.2 Hipposideros armiger
AAACTACTATGCTTACGATTGGCATTCGCAAATCCAGAGGCATTGTGTGTGTGTGTGTGTGTGTGTGTGTGTGTGTGTGTGTGTGTGTGTATAGCCGGGAAGAAAGAAGAATTCACAGGTTTTTAAATTACTAAAGAGGAATGAGGACATTCTAACCGTTATGACTCAAACAAGATTCCATTAAATCCTGTACTAAATAAAACGACTATTCATTGAGGTGTTAACAGATGTGGTACTTTCTAGTGGAAAAACAGAGATTAAGCAATTTGTGCATGTGTACAAAGTTTCTCATTTGTAAGTATGAACGCCACCTACCTCATATAGTTTTTGTGGAAATTAAATGAGCTAATATACGTAAAGTACAATATAATGCCAGCTATATCGTAAGCACTCATTAAATAACAGACACTATTATTGTTATTACCATGCTGGGCACTGTTCTAAGTGCACTACTTACATTGTTTAATTTGATCTTCACCATAGCCTTATGTGGGAGATAGCATCATTCCCATTTTACAGACTAGTAAACTATGAGTTAAAAAGGTTAAGCAACTTGTCCGATGACACAAGGCTAATACATGTTGGAAATGGAATTTGAACTGAGACAATTCAAGGTCCATAAAATACTAAGTTATTAAATACTAAGTTATGGATTCAGCAATTAAAGGGGCTCTTGGGGAACAAGGGAGAGTCTGTGGCTAATAGGAAAACAATCCAGAGCCAGTGTTCAAGGCAGCTCCAGACTTCCATGTTTTGCTTGAACTCCTGGTATTAAACTCCATGGGATTCCAAAGCCAAATCAAAGTCACATTATCAGTTAAAGAGAAGACAAAAAACAGTTAAACTAAAGTGACTTTGGTGCAGGAAGAGGCAGTTGGGCACAAGAGATCTATTTAGGAAAATATCCTAAAGTTTCCCTGTAAGGGTCATTTTCTTTTCAGGGGTTGGGGGGTGGGGGGAGTAGGGATGGGGGGAGACAAGTGTCCAAAAATTAAATTATAATGTCAATTGCACATAACTCAGTAAATTTACTAAAGATCATTTTACTGCATACTTATAATGTGTGAAGTCTATGGTTTATAAATTATGCCTCAAAAAAACTGTTAATTTTTCTTTGCTTTTTGAAAACAAACCAAAAAAAAAAGAAAGAAAGAAAGAAACAAAGAAACAAAGAAAGAAAAGAAAATGTATCTATATGTCAGAGAAAACAAGCTCTGGCTTATTATATCCTGAGTCCCAGGATCTTAAGGGGAGGAGGAAAGAGTGGGCATTATTAGAGTAAGAGTGAGGAGAAGGGGAAAAGCTTGAGGTTGCTACCAAGAAGACAAGCATTGGGACTCAGAAAACCCAGGCTTATAAGGAAAGTCACCACTCTTAGGCGTTCCTCCACCTCTCTACAACCTTGAGCCAGCCCTGGGTGCAGGTTCCTTTTCACTCACAGGTGGATGATGATTACCTGCCCCTACATAACACCCCTTGTGCTGTTGTGAGAATCAAATGTAATGGGTGCCATAAAGTGACTTGAAAATTGTACAGTGCAGTGCCAATATATAGTTGTTGTTATGATTCTTAGGCTCTAAAACCTTGCTCAGTAACAAAACAAAATAAAACCTGAAGAACTCTTTTTGTTTTTGTTGTATTTATGTTTTACTGATTAAACCCAATAGGAAAAGCTGCAATGGACTCTGTTACCAGAAACTAAATAAAAAACTCCCATTATAGAATTTTAATGAGGTCATTAAAATAGCAGTAATATGCTGATGCACTAATCTATGTTTCACTAGGTCTGTGGGCTACTATACACATATGCTCTTGCGTTAATATTACACATGTGCTATTTTATCACAATGTTTTAAGTTTTATGTTTTACCATTGTATGATTTGACATATGAAGGCCTTACTTATATTTAAAGTAGTTAAGAGCAACTAAGTTAATTAACAGATTAGTTAAGGGAACACAGATTCACTAAAGTAATAAAGTCAAACAAATGCCTACCAAATGAATATCTTTCTATAGAAGTTGGCAAGGGCTTTCCTTAATCAGAATCTAATGAAATCTGAGGTGCTGAACTGCTTAGATAACACAATTTAAAATAAAAACAACCACCACAACAAAACCCGCATCCTTGCTAACAGCTGGTCTTAAATTTCAGAACCTTTTAAGCATAATAAGGCATTAGAAACAGCCCTGGAATTATTCAAAGAGAAGTAGATTTCTTGCTGGTAAGATTCATGGAATGCCAAACAAGAAATACATTTTTCATCTTCCAACAAAGTGCGAATAGTTGACTTTGTACTTGTTATAAAAATAGATACAAATACGGAATCCTGCCTTTGCGGGGTTGGCAGTTTAAGAAGAACCATCTAATAGAGAATAATGTGTTTTTGGGGTACGATGAATGTTTATAGATGCCACAAAATAGATAACAGTATTTATGATCCTCTTCTCCCCTTAGGAGTCATTATATAATATAACTCTGGACTTTAAAACATGAGTCCTTATACATATATGTAAAATGCTGAAATATAGCCCTAAAATTATAGCCTTTTGTGGTGAGGCAGAAACTGAAGAATGGACTTGTTTAAAATCACAGTAATCTGCTTGGGGAAGTCTATACTTATGACTTTGGCAAATAACCTCTCCCATCTGTGTTCCCTTTTCCTTATCTGCATAACAGGGATAGTAGGACCAATGCTGGATACTATGTCCAGGTGAGGATCACCTATAACTACACAAGAAAGCCAGCTAGCAGCATCACAATGACCCAATAAATGCTCAACAAATCAAGTGCCTTCCTCTTGAAACCCAGACCGCCTAAGGAGCTGAAAACACACATGCACACATTACTTTAAAAACATCTTTGAAAAGTGATTAGTAAATATCTTCTAAAATATCTAATTTTCAACTACTGTCTCTACAGATATGTTAGTGCATATACATTTTAGAACTCTCACACCATATTCATTATGTGCCGGTTAACCATTGTGGCAGAGTTTATTAGATGAAAACAAGTCTGTTGTAAAAGATTTCCTTGCAATTACTTCACTGCCATTATCCTAGCTGCACGCTTATGCAGCTTTTCAAATTAATATGCTTAGATTACTGAGCGAGTAATCAGAGCAGTGGAATTCTATGAGAAACTCAATTACTAAAGAAAATGATCACTCAAGCATTTGAGAAATTGGGGCTACCCCTAATTTTGAATCGTGGATCATTATTGAAGTTATGGAAGCATTCAGTATAAACACATGGACATGTAGCCTCAGACTATTGTTATCACTTTATGTACGTATGGTAAACAGAACCAGCTGCTTGCTAATGTCTCTGTTAAATGGCATTCTACCTAGCTGAACAAAGAAATAACATCAATCTTGAAATCTGTACCTAAAAAAAAAAAAAGAAGCTGATTGCTTGATTGAATAGAAATTGGATTGTTAACTCATCTTTAAACTAAACGATTTTAATTTTTCTACTTGAGATAGAGTAATCCTTTATTAGAGAAATACTTATCCAACGATCACAAATTTAAGAATTGCTTCCCACGTATTTCCATATGAGAAAACAGCTTAAACACTTTGATCATTTCATTTTAATCATTCCACTACCAAAAAGCCCTCTTTTTGACTAAATGATCATGTATAAATCCATGTTCCATGTTTTTGCTCATTTAATAATTCTCTTAATCAGAGTTTCATTTTCTCCTAATTAGCCATCATCCTAACTGCACCAAGTTTGATGAAAATTATTTTCCTAATTCTGAGTTTTATCTAAGATTTAAAGCAAAGACTATTTTAATAACTTTTCATTATCTTTAAGAAAAGCATCTGAATTAGGAAAAGTAGTATAGGAAATGGGTTGAGAGTGTGATGTTTACTGTTCTTTCTCTGCTCTCTACTGAGGCGAGCGATAAAGACAAATCATTCAGAAGTGAGTGGTACTTCCTAATAAACCCAGTCACCATCAGCTGTGTGGCCTTGGGAAGTCACTTTACCACTCAGAGTGTAATAATATAGCATGATGACGATGATGATAATAATGATGATGATAATGGTGATGATGACAATGGTATTTCAGACTATAAAAAACATCAGTAACACAAAATAAGGTAGTGTTTATAGGTAAAGTGTTGCCAGGTACCAGTGTGATTATTCTTGAGTTCCATTTTTTAGTGTTGATTCTTTGTCTGTTGGAGTCCTGTACCACATTGAAAAAATGCTGCTGAAAGATTTGGTCCCTTTCCCTAGAAAAAAAATACATGCGCAGATAAAAAAAATATTAACGCATTTCAAAACACCACGACTTCTCTGAAGTCTATTCATTGACGACCCTTTTTAAGAATTTGATTGTGTCAAAGTGGAACAGCACCTGACACGTGATAGAAATTCTACATGTTTTTGATAAACTAACGAACAACAGATGACAACTGATTTTAAAATACATGAACTTAAGGAAAATAGGTAACTTTGCTTACATTTTTCTGAATCCCATAATTACAATTTTATTATACTCTACGTCCTTGTTTTGAGGAGATTAGGACAGAATTCTTCATAAAAGCACAACAGTAAAGAATAGCCATATTATGTTTTCTAAAGTAATACTGGTTATTTATATGTGAAGGGGTAAGGAATATTGAATTAATTTTTATAAATTTCTGGAAGATGATCTTTGACAATTTGAGGACATGTACAGTCCCTAACATTGAGTCATGGCCTAGAATTTTCTTCCCACTTAAGTTCTGGTATAACATTCATACAGAGAAGTACACAAGTCATAACTGTACAGCTTAATGAATAAACACAAAGTGACCACACCTGTATAACTGTTACCAGCCAACAGAGTTCCCCCACCCCACCCCAAGACTTAGGTTTCCTTTCCTATAGAAATATTAAGGATAGAAATGTTAAGTCTCCTCCCTAGTTTCTTAGTTTCTTAGCCCCTTACTTTGATTACTTTTCTCATCAGTCTGTGAATCCTAGGCTAAAAAGATTGCTCCCAGCCTGAATCCTAGAATTCTCCTATTCCCCTGCTTCTTGACTGCTTTGCAAATCAGTTTCTTAATCCTAAACAATTGAAGTCTCCTACCCCTGCTTCAGATAACCACTTGAAAGCCTGTGACTTCCTAATTTCTCCCAGGCCAGTAAGCTAAATGCCAAACCCATTCTGGGCCCAGACAATTGACACCACAAGAATAACAGGCTGAATGGCCATAGGCTTCATGAGAGCTAACAGATTTATTAAAATCTATTTTTCCTCATTCAGGGGATACCCCAACAAGATTGCCAGTCACAACCAAAGAAGCCAACATGGTCTTCCAGACGGAGCTCGAGACCCCTTCCTCTCATCTGAGATCAGCTAGGGTGAGAGTTCCGTGAATCCCCCAATAGGCAGGGACAGCTCTAGAGCCCTGCCCAGCAGGAAGCAGATACAGAAGAAGAGACCTCCTGTCCCTCAGCTTCCCATAGAGATTTTATGGGATCACGTCTCTCAAGGGGAAAACTAGGCAGGAAGTTAGAAGCAGGCATTGGGTCTCTGTATTCCTGCACATCCCACAGAGTGTGACCGCCAAGGGGACATCCCCTCTCCACCCAAAACTCCCCCTTTGTATTGTAACTAACCTACCCCTGTGGGAAAACAAATAGGTGCAAAATACCCAACTAGATGAGACCACTCACTCACACCTGCACTGTACCTCTTGTCAATCACAGGTGCCAATCAAGTGGTCCCACGCCCTTAGGGGAACAGCCCATTCTAGAGAAGGGATAAAAACCCCAAGTCCTGGGAAGTTCGCCCTTTTTTCCCTTTTTTCCCTTTTTGGATTCCCTGCTGTTTTGACTGCTTATTCCTTTTCGAGCCTTTTGAGCCTCGCCTTTGCGCGTGGCAGCTCCAAACTCTTTGGAATGTAATTTCTCTTTTAATAATGGGCCCTTGAGCCATTCTCTACTGCTCAGGCCTACTTCTACTCTTTGAAATGTATTATCTTTTCGAATAAGCTACTTTTTCAGTACTTTACTCTGGCATCTTGTTCAATTCTTTGCTGGAGTTACCAAGGACATGGACTTTGCGCTGAGAAGGGCCCACTTTCCAACAACATAACCATTATCCAAGCCAAGAAGCTAAATTTTACTAGCACTTCCAAAAGCCTATCTCGCATCTCAACCTTTAGAATAATGCAATAGAAACATTTGCAGTCCTTAGAATAATGTGGTTCCAAAATACTGAAAGTAAATAATGAGTAGTGAATGCATATGCATTCCATGTTAGAAACTTTATTCATTTCGGAAAGGATGCATGTTAATCATCCTTAATTTACATTCTGTCTAATCCCTTAGATCCCTTAAACTCTAAGAGTAGAGTGAATAAATCTAAAGATAGTCCATAAAAAGAGATTTGTAGACTTTAAATCTGGAAAGCATTCTAACATGGACTATATTCAAATTTCGTCACTGATCAATTTGTCTTACTCATCCCTACAGCGAATGAATTATCACTCTGAAAATTGAAAAAGAAAATAAAAAGGTTTCCCATTTGGAAGAATAAAACTGAAGGAAATGAGAAACATAATTAAAAAGCGAGATTAAACCCTTCAGAAATTGGTTAATTGATTGCCTGACAATTATAACATAAATGCTTTAAATCTGAAACCCATCAATCCCTGACTATGTTTTTCTTTTCCACTTAATTAGAAAAAAAGTAAAACATAAATGTGTTCTTGTTTAGCTGGAACTTTGGGGAAATACATAGGAAGCTGTAGTCAATAAAATACCAGCTGCTTCTTTGTTGCTAAGTTTATCAGAGAGTTAGCAGCAAACGTGTTTTTAAAATTTATCATTCCTGTGTATTAAAGTTTTATAAGTGGCTGTTTTGGAGAGGCTGTAAGCAAAAGCCATATTACTGAAACTGAGTTCAAATGCAGCACAGAGATAAAGATGTGAAATAGAATATTGTCACAAACTGAAGGCACACATTTCTTCAAGGGATAGACATTAACGAACACATACAAGAAAATAAATTCCATTTTATTTTCCAAATAAAATCGTTTGGCCATGATCTTATCAGCCTAATTATACGCCAACAAGCTTTACTCATTACCAAGACACACTAGACCAGCAGTTCTCAACCTGTGGGTCGTGACCCCTTTGGGGGTTGAACGACCCTTTCACAGGGGTCACCTAAGACCATCGGAAAACAAAAAGATATTTACATTACGATTCATAGCAGTAGCAAAATTACAGTTATAGAGTAACAATGAAAATAATTTTATGGTTGGGGGTCACCACAACATGAGGGGTCGCGGCATGAGGAAGGTTGAGGACCGCTGCACTAGATGAAGAGTTCCACCTGTGTATCTTAACACAAGATGACAAATGAGGGTCTCTGGTAGACCCTTGAGGAGAACAGGAGAACTGGCAACCGAAACAGGCAGGGCCAACATCTTTCTGGTTTTATCACGATTTTATAACTCAGGGGCTGTGGATTCCAAATTAGGATACTTTTAGTATCTACAATAGTTGTTTGTATCCTTTTGAAGACAAATATTGATAAATAAATCTGTCCAGAAAACATTCCAGGTCAAAAAGCAGAAGTTTATGTACTGTGATTCTTACTGTTACATCATATTTATCACCCTATATTTTGTATTAAGGTAACAGTTACATTTCTCTAACAAATCATTCTGAAATATAATGCATTTTGAAGCTAAAGGAGGGATTTCAAGTCTTTTGTCCTCCATCACACACAATGCATTTTACAATTAAAATAAATTCTTATTTTATATGGTAATTTAAATAAAAGTTTTTCTTTTTCTTGACCAAATATTTGGTGAATTGCTTACAACAATTCAATTGTTAGGCTCCTTCTATACTCTATGTCACAAAAACCCTTTAAAACATTCTTGTGTCACTTGAAGGAGACAGAAGGAAATCACAGAGACTGGTATATTTGAGGAATATTATTTCACACGACATGGACAATGAAAATTCCTATTCCAGAACCTTCCATGCCAATCTGTTCCTTCATTTTCACCTTCTCCCATAATTGGTTGCAGATTTCTTCAGGAAGCAGATGCATTTGTTCTTTCATCCATCCTTTCAGTAAATTTATTAAGAAACTACTATGCTTACGATTGGCATTCGCAAATCCAAAAGGGGTGTGTGTGTGTGTGTGTGTGTGTGTGTGTGTGTGTGTGTGTGTGTGTGTATACGGGAAGAAAGAAGAATTCACAGGTTTTTAAATTACTAAAGAGGAATGAGGACATTCTAACCGTTATGACTCAAACAAGATTCCATTAAATCCTG
>NW_017731893.1:161472-185162 GCF_001890085.2 Hipposideros armiger
AAAAAGAAAGGCAAAGATACTATGCTTCTGCTCCAATCATCCCTGAATCCCCAGATTGGACTCAATAAGTTTTTATTTGTCAACTAAATCCGTGATAGTTTTTCCATTGCTGTATAATAAATGACCTTAAAGCCTAGTAGTGGCTTAAAACATTAAAAAAAATAATAATAATGTCAGAATTCTCTGAATTCGAAATTTTAGCAGGGCTGAACTGGGTAATTATTTTGTTTTTCTAGTCATTGAAAAGTTCAGTGGTACCCATCAGGTAGATGGGTTGGTCTGGTAGATCCACGATGGTTTCAATTAGATGTCTGGAACCTGGGATCAGATGGTTCAAATAATAAGACTGCCAACTAGTGGCACATACATGTGGCCTTTCCATGCAGGTCAGCATTGTCACAAGATAATGGCCTCAAAGAACTCAAACTTCTAACACAGTGCTCAAAACTCTGAGAACAAATGTCTTAGTGAACACAGTGGAAGCTGCATTTGGTTTATGACCCAGACTTGGAAGTCATACAATACCACTTGTGCTGTACTTTGTTAGAGCAGTCACAAGCCCTCCTAAATTCAAGAGGAGGGGATTAGACTTTACTTTTTGTTGGTGAAACACAAGGTCTTGTATTGTAGCATGTGGGACTGCAGATATCGTTATCATTTAAAAATATGTCATTAAATGGTTTGCAACAGTAACCTCCATTATCAGAGGTTTCAGAGAGGTCCATTAATTCTTTGAAACTTCACATGTCTGAAACTGAGGATTTCACACACCATGATGTGTAAACTAGGTGGAATTTTTTAGGATTCATGATAATGCTCCCAAATACCTCAAGAAATTTAGGCAAGAAACTTGCTTCATGAACAAATCCTGATATTTAGGCTTCATATGTAATGATAGACTTAATTTCCCTTGTGCTACTTTTTATAAAAACATTTCATATACATAAAAGTTAATTTCATTTCCTTTAGTTTGAGATTTTAATGTGACAGCTGATTACAATTGTGAACTGTTTCCTTGTAAAACAGTTAATGTAGACTATGGCTACTTTGGTATTTGGTACGCATTTCCTAGACTGAACATGATATTTGATGATTTTTGCCCCAAATAACCAGTTTTCAAATTACAATCACAAATGCCTTACCTTTCTCCTATTTTATGAAACATTTTAGAGTGTGTGATAGAAACACATTATACTAAAAATGGGTTTAATTTAAAACCCCTTCAGTTTCCTACACATCAATCTCTGAAGTTCCAACCTAGAAACCTCTCTAAAAAAGTGAGTTAGAGGAAGAAAATAAAAACAAAGGGATGAAAAAAAACAAACCAAAAAAACAAAAACAAACAGAAAAAACAAACATTTTTACAAGGGATGGAAAAACTCAATTTAAACTTTGGATTAGCCACTAGTAATCATTGCGTGCCCTCCCACAAGTCACTTAAACTCGCTGGGTTCAGTACTGAGGTATGATATGAGGAGTACGGCTGGATCTGTGGGGTTTTGCTTGTTGTTTTATTTGTTTTGTGGTGGTGGTGGTGGTGGTAAGACTTAAAGAGTAAAAAAAAACACTTGCAAACAAAATACATTAAAACTAAATTTACAAGACTGGAGATATTCTGGTTAAAAAGTAAGTGGGGTTATCTGGAGATTTACACACAAAACCTTCCCTATTCACCAGTTCCTCTGTCTCTGAACCCTACACCGACTATATTCTTTTTAAATAACTACCATGGAACCTTATCTCTAAAACATAAAATTGGAAGTCACTGAATTAGGTAGTTCCTCAAGGCCCTTTGAAGTGTAAATATTCCTGGGAACTGGAGGGGTACCTACTGGGTAAAATTTTATACAAGTGTGATTACCCTAATAAGTAGGGTCATGGATATACATGTATATTCATAAATATGCCCATAATATTTAATCAATACATGACTCTATGCATGTGATTTTGCATGTGACTATTTAATTTTATACGTATAATAAAAACAGTTACTATTTACTCAGAGGCTACCTAATGACATAGTAAAACCATCAACCATCTCAAAGCAATCTTAAACATAGTTACTAGCTTCCTTTTTTTCACATGAGGAAACACAGGTCTGGGGAGGTTTGAGCAACTTGCATGGGGTCAACAGCCAGCAAGAGGTAGATACAATATTTGAATGCAGAATGATCTTAACGCCAAAGTACGTTTTTCTTCCCCCCTGTAATATTGAAATACCTCCCATTTAATCAGCAGGTTTCCCATCTCTGTGAGTGCTTGCTTCAAAGGGCAAGTAGATGGGGGCTTTCTCCTGAAGATTGGGTTGGGGCTTGATTCCTGATTCTCAGCTGGGAACGGCATCAAAACTAAGGATCGAATGGACCGGCCGAGTGGCACGATGGTTAAGAGCTGCCTTGGGATGCCAGAGGGCCCCGGTTCGGATCCCACATATGAGGGCCAGTGACACTGCCCTCCACAGCTAAGATGCTGAACAACAGCTCAACCTGGAGCTGGGCTGCCGTGAGTCGCCGGCAACTGGCATAGGCTGCAGCCCCTGTGGCAGTGGGTTGCCATGGGCTACCGTGTGTGGCCAGCAGCCGCTGTGAGCGGCAGTCCAGAAGCTGGCGACTGATCTGCCTCACCCGGGGAAGAGCGCAATGATGGTGCCAACTTGGGCCAGTGAAGCAACGTCCTCCACAACTAGACTGAAGAACAAAACGACAGCAACTTGTCTGTCCCCCTTCCCTTAATTCCCCAGCACTGTTCCCATCCCCCCAATCCCCAATAAAAATCTTTAAAACAAAACAAAAACTAAGGATCAAGTGACTCACATTCCAACAAAACGGTGCACTGGGTAGTATTTGGGGAAAGCTGGGATAGAATGGTAAATCTAGGCCTATGGCTCCCATCTTGCACCTCTCTCTCTTCATTTTTCTTCCTGATTTGATGAAAACCCTAAGAGTAGACAATATATGTGGGGGATATAATATAATATTCATGCCTAATCACTCAAAGAGCCTTTGGTTATAGACTATCTATACCTATACCTATACCTAATGGGACACATAGAGGAACGTATTATTAATGTGGAGTGTGTGTGTGTGTGTGTGTGTGTGTGTGTGTGTGTGTGTTTTCTTCTTTACTTAGCCCAGGAAAGGCAAGAAGAATCTTCATATGCCTAGCTTCACAGGATGCTGTATGTGTCTGCTTGCATATTTTTGCTAATGATCTAGCCCTCCCATCTCTTTAACCAAGGGCACTGCTTAGTTAAAGCTGGAAAGGACCTTATATACCACCTGGTTCAACCAGTCAAATGGTATATGGGCTGAACCTAGAATTTCTCAATGCTAACAGTTTCCAGTTACGGGAACCTCGCAAGCCAAAATTGCACACATACAAACATGAATATGCTACGCCAGAAACAAAGTAAGTAAGCAACTTAGAGAAAACCTATACCTGCTCCTTCATTTTTTAGATTAAAAAACTGGAGCTCAGAGAAGTGGAAAAAATTCTATCTTTTAAAGTAAATACCAGATCACAATCTAGAGCTTCCTTCCATTATATACTGTGGTTAGAGATAATGTTCTTAAACTAAATCAAATTAGTGTGTATGATTGATTAGAGTTTAACCCTCTCAGAGAAAAAAAACTATATATATATATATATTTAATACAACTTTCCTTTTGTTAATTATAAACTCGTTAAGGACAGGAATTGATGTTTCATATATTTTTGCCATTGTTGCATAGTGACTTACCTATAGGTAGTGCTGAATAAGGATTTGTTTGACTAATAACAGAGTGTTAAGCTCAATGACAGACATGAATCCGATATTTAATCACAAATGACTTTATATTTTGCTGCAAAACAGTTCCAAAAGACCCACCCAATCATATATCCTATTCCCTTAGGCCACCTATATATAAATTAGGATTAAACTACCTAAGATGTTTCCCAGACAAATTAACTAATCCATGTACACATAACTTGTTTCTTTAGAAGACACTATTTAAATTGTTCTAAAAATACACCTCCATAAGTCTAAAGGCAAAAAAACATGCCACCACTTTGCCTTCGCTCTTTCAAACCAAATATAGATGATTCTAAATTTATTTTATCTGTCCTATTTTTTATTCTATAATTAGTTAACATCATCAATGCCTCATTATATTTTATCATTTTTAGATAGACCATTCCAAGATTTCTGGCACTGTTCCTGTGATCTGCACAAAAAAAGGATTAAGAGAGTTAATTTTTTTCTGGGTTGGAATTCCAGTGGTCTCTTCAATTCAGAAAATTGGTGGTCTTTTTTATCTTGACACTTAGGGTAATAATTTAAAAATAAAAAAAAACGTCAATAAAGAGAATGTCTATTTGGGTTTCTTTGTGGTAAGATCCAAAAGGAAATTTGAGTTATACCTCCTAAAATTCACTGGAACTGTTATGAAAACCATTGAAGAGTGAGTGGTGATTTTTTTTTTCTTGTCAGGAATTCTGCAACTAAGGAGAACATGAGTCAAGAAAGAAATGAATATAGAATGATATTGATCAACATGCGATCATAACTCGATCTCCCTTGGATGAAGAAATACTAACAATTCCCAGAGATAATTCCTGTTAGGTTTTTAAATGCAGGCTACACATGTGTATACTTACACACACTGAAATTTAGTAGATCAGTGTAAAGTATACTTAAAGTTGACTCATTCATTCAGCAAATAATTATTAAGTGTCTACTATGTACCAGGATATACATGGGGAAAACCCTGGTTAAGACATGGGTTCTGATTACTAGATCTTAAAGTCCCACTAAATGATCCTATTCATTTCTTATTTTATCTGAAATTTCTGAATCTGGGTGGTCATAACTAATCCTCCAGTAATAGGTCCAAAATCTGTTCACACAACATCATAATCTGGGTAACTTTTTAAAAACATACTGCTTCCTAGGCCCATCCATACATCTACTAAATCAGAATCCCAGTTTTAGGGGATGGAGAATCTGTGTGTGTGTGTGCGCGCGAACACCAGAATTTTGGAATCACCGGTATTGGGTTCACAATCCTTATTCCTAAGAGGAAACCACCTTTGACTAATTCAGCTAAGGCACCTATTACATAAACCCATTAGAGTTACCGCTTAATGGGGACTATTCTTGTTCAGATAGTGGCACTGTCATGTCTATTAAAATTAAAGACATACTAGATTAGAGGATTAGTTCATGGGAGAATCTTCTTTTTAAATAGCTTGATATCATATTCATTTATAATTATGCCCTTTTTTATCCGTAACTCTTAGGATCTGCAGAATTCCGCTTATAGAAAAAGACTCATGGGTGGTTTAACTTTTTCAGATTCTTTCAATAAATTGAAGGTAAAGAGACATATTTGAAATTTGTTCACTGATGTATTCTCAGAGCAAGGACAGTGCCCAGCACAAAGTAATTGCTTAATAATTACTTGTTACATAAATGAATAAACGAATGAATGGGTAAATAAATAAATAGCACCAAGGTATTATTAGTTAAAACGTATATGGTCATTTAACAGTGGCTATTGGTAGTTAATATAACCTTCACTTTAGCATGTGTCATATTGCATTATAATGATTTGTTGCCACGGCTGACACAAACTATGCCTTGTTTATGTAAGTCCCAGTCTTACTCAGCGTACGACATATGGTACACATTCAGTAAAGGTTACTTGAATGGATGAATGAATAGAACAAGCTACCTTTCAAAATTCATATTTAATTTATTACAAATCTGATACCAATGCATTTAGATTATTTAGACATGATTCAGATATAGTCATTTAAGTGCTCATTTCAATTCACAACACTATTCTCTATTGGTTGGACAACATAAATTTCAAGGGACTGTTATAAATGTGCCTGGGGACCATCGTTCATTTCAGTGCTCATATTTCATAATCAAGCAAAGCAGACAGTTCCTGAATAGATCGCTTTATTAAAGTTTATATTTGGATAAGTTCTTGTGTAATAATATCTTAAAGAAAATACTGTCTTTTAAAATACCTTATTGCTTACCGGTTTTACCATTACATTTCTGAATCCTGAATGAGACCTATTCAGTAAGACAGAATCTAAATATCATCTATAGTTAGAGTATGCCTCTGTAACCTTTTTAAAGACCCAATTATTAGCAATGGAGTCAGAGATTACGTTTAAATTGTAAAATTTCTAAAAGTGTATAAAGAGGGACTATGTGTTTGAAGGGCTTCATAATAAGGCATGGGGTACTTTAACACCCATATTATATAATACATAAGATTGTTTTTCACCATACAAAATTGATCAGTTTTTATAAATAATACACTTTGGGAAAGATTACAAATTGTACTTATCCAAGTGGGTTAAGAACAAATGGAGGCATAAGTACATCAGTGAAATATGTACTTTTCTAACCCATAAAGTTATTCTGGTATGTTATAATAACTCAGGTGGATTTGAAGTTTTCTGATTCGTCATTGTAAAAGTAATTTATAAAATATAAAAAATAGCAAAATTGTTACAAATCAGCAAAAATGTCCACATATTAGAAAATGCCTATGCCTTGGGTCTAGTAGTAAACGTTAGATACCATATTTGTTCATTGCTGCACAGTTAAACTTTAAGAAAAAGTGCATTATGCTTACTAGTCAGCAAAAATGTAAAGTTTTTTGGGCCGGCCGAGTGGGGTGTTGGTTAAGAGTTGGCTTGGGATGCCAGCTCTGAACAGCAGGGCCCCAATTCAGATCCCATATGAGGGCTAGTGACGCTGCGCCCTCTACAGCTAAGATGGTGAACAACAGCTCAACCTGGAGCTGGGCTGCCGTAACTCACCGGTGATGGCGTAGGCTGCAGTAGGGCTGGCAGGCAGCTGGCGTGCGCTTTCATGAGCTGCTGTGAGTTGCCATGAGTGGCCGTCCAATGGCTGGAGAGCAACTGCCTCACCAGGAAAGAGCGCAATGATAATACCAACATGGACCAGTGAAGCAATGTCCTCCACAGCTAGACTGAAGAACAAAACGACAGCAACTTGCCTATTCCCCTTCCCAGATTCCCCAACACTGTTCCCTCCCCCAATTCTCCAAAAGAATCTTTAAAAAAAAAAGTAAAGTTTTGAACAACCAAAGCAAAGGAAACGTGTTGTATGACTCCTCCCCCATACAAAATGGAATAAGGAAACTAGCAGTTTGTAATTTGAAAAATAAAATTAGGTTAAAAATTGTTGGCATCTATATCAAGTTCTTCAAGAATGAATAGAAATAAAAAAAGGACAATCTTTTTTAAAGCTACCCATAATAATATAAATGCTGGGCCTATTTCATCAATAACCATTGTAAGTGATAGCACTTTTAAACGTATTAATATGCGGGGTGGGGGGAGCAAAGATTTAATTAGAGTTGCTAAGGAGGCAAACTCATGAGCGTCTTCGGACTCTTTTGTGGAGTAGGATTCATCATGGCATATGTGAGCCAGAGATTTGAAGCCTGAAAAATGGAAACCTAAGATCCCATGGTGGGAAAAAGAATAAACACATTAGTGAAGGAACAAGAGCGTGACTCTCCCTTTTGTTACCTAGTTCCCCTTTCCTAACATGTTTAGGCACTAGATGTTTCATGAAAAAGTTCTGCAGCTAATTTTTTGAAAACCGTAGGTTGAGCGAAATTAAACAGGTCTCCCTACTTCAAGTCAACTTATAGCTCTTAGTGTGCAATGCATAGCATAGAATAAGTCTTAAGTTACTCCATAAATATTTGCCCAGTGAAAAGGAGTAGAGTATGCACTGTTCCCAGACGTACTGCTCTGTAGGATCCATTTCTAAGCCAGCATTTGGGGAGTTGGGGAAAGCATAGCGAGGCCCTGATGTTGCACAAGTACTCTGGGAAATGCTTATCTAAACTGCTGAAATAATGAACATGTTTTGGAAAAAAATAGCTTTATATTAAATCCGTGTTTTCTGATGTTTTGATTAGTTCAACTGCACTGTGATTTTGGTTTATCTATGACCTCTTTCCACCCATTTTCCTTTAACTGAGGAGTTAACTCGATTCCTAATTTCAATATTTACATAATTTCCCTGCCTTTTTTTATTAAGATATGAGGTCATTATTATGCATTGAAAACAACTGACCTTATAACTATCCACCTTCCTTCAGATTTAAGGAAATTTATCTTCTTGATTATTATTATTTTTTTTTGCCTTTCTTTCAGCATTTATGTGATTTATATATTTTTCTTTTAGAAACAAAACTCTGCCAAAGATCTCTTGAAAGCTCATAGACACAAAAATGCACTCTCAAACAATACTGGTTTGCAGACATTTAGTGTCAATGACACAATTTTGCTTACTATACAAAAATGTCATTCAGGACATAGAAGTACATTTCTTTTTTTTTTTTTTTCTTTTTGATAGCCCAAAATCACAGACCAAATTTTAGCCTTCTCTGAGGGCACCACACTGCTCCAAACTACCTAAACTGCCAGTGAGGTGTTTTTGCTTTTGTTAATAATGTTCTTGCAAGGACTTTGGAATCATAACAGGATTGGAATACAATGTTATTGAATAATCACATTTTAGTTGACTCCTTCTAACTCTCCTCTTTCGACGGAGATTGGGTGTTCAAAATACAAGCAAAATTTCCACCAATTCAGGCACTTCTGCTTACAAAGCAATGCTTCCTAAATTTTCGTGCCCCTGTGAATGACTTGAGGATCTTATTAAAACATAGATTCTAAGTAATTAGGTCTGAAGAGGGGCCTGAGATTCTGCATTTCTTATACGTCTGTACTGCTGGTTGTGGAACAGTTTTGTGCAACAAGATTGAAATGCATAAAATGTCACTGTTGACTTGGAAACAAATCCCCTCAGTTTCTATGAAATTTATTGCCTAACACTCAGCATATCACAACTTAAACCTTGTGAGTATATTTATTCTCTTTTCCCTCAATACATTTGTATAAAGATTTAATTTTTAATGGTCATATCCAGTCCAATGCTCTCAGAACTACAAATAGCTTGGTTATTCTTTGTTTCCACTTAAGTTGCCATTTCCCCCCAAGGCATTCTTCACTTTATATCATTTGTTAAGAAAACATTTTATACAGTAGGATACGGCAAACCAATAATCTCTGTTCTTGATCTGTTATAACCTTTCTATTATACTCAGGACATGATAACTCAATTTATATAATATAATGCAAAGATTATTAAAATTACCCAGGACTAATAAGGACAGCTTTCAGATTTTTTTAAGTTTACATATTTATTTGTAATTTATATTCAACCAATCCACATTTACAAAATTTTAGATGGCACCTGTTTCTTTCCAACTGCTGGCCCCTCTCTCATCTCTATTACAATGATTCTTGTGCTTTAGTGTGCCTAGGAATCACCAGGAAGACGACTGAAAATGCCAATTCCATGCCCACCTAGGAAAGTCTCATTCTATGGGTCTGGAGTGAGGTCTGAGAATCTGCATTTTAGCAAATACCTCTTGCATTTCTAGTATAATCAGAAATTTTGAGAAACTCTGCCCTAAGAGCAACCCTGACCAAAGTTCCACCACCAATCCACCTTTGCTACTTAAGGCCCGATATCATACATTAGCTCTGTAATTGAGTTTGTGCACTGTTCCAAAGGCTCTGTTTTCTAATACGTATACTCCTGATTCAAAATTGCTTCCTCTGTTTGGGTGACTGTTTTGATAATCTGCCTGGTTTCACAGTTCTTCTTGGACTAAGGACCTTCACTCACAAATCTCCCCAGGGATGACAGTTTATCTTTCAAACCAGACACTTTTGAGTGTAATAGGGAGTGCTGTTAATAATTATGCCAGGATAATTGATATAAACTGCAACTGTCCAGAGAAGACTTTATGTCATCCTCATCGTGAATCTCAACTCAGGGAAATTTTTAACCATATTTAAAACCAATGGCAGATTGTTATCTACTTCTGGCTTCTCCCTCCCAGTAGTATCCTTGGATAGAAAATTCTTACAGGGCTTCACATTAGACTTCTAGAAATCACTGCTTCTCCTCTCTCACCATCTTCATCGACACACGCTTCAGATATCCTGCTTTCCAGCAGACATGATGCTTTTACACTGCCTGGAGGTGAGTCTGTCTGTTTAGACTCAGCCCCACTGGGGCAGCGCATTTATTCCCAAATCATCCCACTGCGTGTGGTTAAGTGGGACATGAAGGACTATATTTATGCAAGATACAACAGGAGTCCAAAATGGCTGTTTTAATTTAGTCATCCATATTTCAAGGATCGACATCTTTAATGTCTCATTATAACAAAAAATAATAGTTCAAAATTATAACATTTCATCCAATGAATGTTGTACATATTTCGTCACCTCTCTGGGAATGTCTCCAAGTGTAAAATAACTGCTGTAAGTCAGAGGAAAAAGAGAAGCACTAGGATACATCACACTTTTCTACACATACCCAAACAACCCATGGACAGGTATAAAATCATGCAACTGCTTAGGCGTTGCATCAACACTGACTCATGTCCTTCTGCTCTAGGTATTGCTGTATAATGGAAGGACATTCAGAAAAACAATCCTTTCAATTTTAAAAGGGTTGAAGTATATTTAAATGGCTGCCTCATGTCCATATGGAGAAATCGAGGATGACTTATACAATGTAACATGAGATTAATCATACAAAGTGTGAAGGAGGACATATTTATACCTTCTAAAGACTACCCCATCCTCCTGCTTACTGTATTCCATTGGATTTGTTTTTTTTTTTTAGCTGAGCCCTCCTGCCACCTGTTGGCAGCTCAGCGGCTGATCAGCTCGGGCCGGGACTCGAACCGTGGTTGCTCAGAGCTCAAACTCTTGAGCGAGCTCTTAACCAACTGAGCCACTCGGCCGGCCCTCAGTTGGATTTTTTAAAGAGAATTAGAATGGCAATATCACCTTTAAGAAATGTTTCTAGTGTATTCGTTTAGAAGAAAGCAATAAACTAAGTAGAACGTTTTTAAATGTAGTATAGTACTAGTAAATCATATACTCCAGGCTAACCTTACAGGTATGTGTTGCTTCTATAAATTAACTAGAACTGGTTTAACCCTAGGGTCAGGTTCAAGTGGTGTACACCAGCAATGGGATTACAACTTGATGCAAATTTTGTGCAATTAAAAAAGTCACACACACCCACCACTTCATTTGCAAAATAATTGAGTACCTGGCCCAAGGTCAAGGGATTTTTCCTTGGGTTTCTCTCACTGAAGGAACTGTTTTTTAAAATGCAGCTAAACTGTGGGAAATACTACCAAATTTATTTTCATTTGAGGAACTATCAGGGGAAAGCAAACTTCTATAAAACTCAGATGTTTTTTTGCTAATTTCTGATTTTTTTTCATTTTAAAAAAAGAAAGCACATAAAATATGCTTGATTGAGATTTTGAGAGAGCATATACTATAATAGCATTCTAGTTTAAAAAAAATGTTCATTCTATAATTCCTAGGGAAAAGGAGAAAATGCCAATATAGCTGCAATTTCTATGGCTTAGTTATGATATGAATTTTAAAAAGTGTTTAAATTGTGTTCAAATACACAAAATGAGCTCCTGCTACAAATGAGAGAAATAAGGTGCTTTTAGGTTTTCAAGCTACATCAACACTTTAAGGTTCTTGGTTGAAATTTATATTCTAATATCTGGTCTCAAGAGATTCTCAGTTACTTCTTTCTTCTATAGTTAAATCCAGTGATTTTAACATATATTTTTGGTCTATTAGATGCTACTAGAATTTTTCTAGGTGAATATTTATTGTGTATATTCTATCTTATTTAAGATTCTTATATAATCACAGTTGATTTAACTCATGGTATTTATCAAGATCTTAAAAAATATATTTGGGGCTCTTTGCTTCACTTAGGAGATGAATCACTGCCTCACTATTAAGTCAGTGTGTTAATGAAATATTTATTTTCATTTCATTTTGAATCTTTAATCATTTCCCCACAAAAGACAAAGAGCTGATAAGAAATATGAAACAAATATTTGGAGTCCTTTAAATAAAATAAAAGCTAGTGTTTGTAAAAAAAAAAAAAGACTGAAATGAACATGCCAAAGTATTTGATATTATATAAAAATATAAAATTAATATACAAAGTATTTCTTTGTTGTCCTAAGGGACTGTACTAAGCATTGTCTTAGAAGTAAAACTGTCTTCAAACAAGGCTCTTTTAGCACCAAAATTATTTTAACAACTTTGAAAGTAATCCAGAAATGTTTTAATTTTTATTATTTTCATATATATAACCCATAAGTGTTGTTCAAATTTTCAATTACTTAGCTAACCTTTACTTTTCTAACTATTTACAAAAGATCAGTTAGTTTAGTTATAGTTTCAGCATCAGATTTCACTCCGTTGGTAATTCTTCAACTTGATTATTATGGCTGTTTCCTATTCAAGAGTAAGAGGCCTCTCATATTATAGAAGTATACTTGTGTCTATTTTACTCAATGACCAAGAATCTCTTATTGACCAAACTTGAGTCAGGCTCCTCCGAACCCTCTTCTCTAGGCCCTGACTTGTCCTTGGCCAACTTAGTCCAGAATCCTGCTGAGTGTGTTTAGCAAAGCGCCCCTCACCCTTGCATGGGATTACCCTGGAGAGCTGATTCAATTCCATATCCCCCACTTGGGCCTGCCTTCAGCAAGAACCCTGCTCAGTAGATCTAGCAAGCACCCCCATAGCCCTGATGCTTCCTCTTGGCGATTTTCCGTTCACTGACCCTCTCAGCCGGCTCCTTAGCTGTAAATCTGTACTTGTCCTTGTACTCAGAGTGGAGCCTGATCTCTCGCCTCTACTGCAAAGTCCCCACTGAAATAGTCTTGTCCTCTCAAATAAAGTCTCCCTTACTGCCTTTCACAAGTGTCATGAAATAGTTTTCTTTAACACAAAGACCAAATATATGGTCTATAAAATATTTAAAAAATTGTATCTAGTTATCTCAAATTATATTTCAGGAGAGCATAGCTAAACAGAGAAATCATACTGGTCAGAGGTTATCCTTATTCCCATCAGTTTGGTCTTTTGGAGTTTTAAAAAACCAACAGGGGCCTTTCTAGCAATGAAACCAGTAGAAAATAGATCATCCAGCTATTAATCTTCTTAGAAGTGCAACTGTAGAATTACTATTAACCCTCCATCGGGCGCAACTGATCTCACAGATTCAATGTACACGAATTTTCAAATATCTTAAGTTAACTTAAGTATCGTGACTCATTGCTTCCATATCTTCCCACACTACTGTAACCTATCACCAGTCGTGTTTGTGACTTAGTAAAGACGTATTTCATAGTGGCATCTTTAACCTCACAGGTTCGTTGCACCTATTTGAGATATTTTTTATATTTTCTCAACAGATTTTTTTGTATAGTACTATCCTTTCAGACATTCCAGAAATAGATTGTAAGTATAGTTTTATTATTGAAACTTAGTACTTAGGTATTTTATTTTCCAATTAATCTGACAGATTCAATGTGCCTGTTTAGGGTAATATTTTTCCTTTGTAGTTTTTACCTTCTAAAATGGCTCAACTTCAAAGATTTTATAATCTAGATGACCCAAAAGATGCTGAGATATTGCTACAGATATTAATGGAGTCTGATGATGAGAATGAACCTGAATTTGAAGACGAAAGTGACATAGATGGTGAAGATTAAGTTGAAGAATAAGACCAAAATTCTGACACTGAGCAAGAAAGTTCTCCTTCAGAAAGTGATCAAGAAAGTAGTAATGAAGAAATAGATGAAATATTCATTTTATTGGGAAAGGTAAAATATAAGTGGCATTAATGCACAAGTGCTATACCTAGAAATGGAAATAAAGTTAAAAAAAGACATTTATTTTTTAAACAGTTGAGTAGGGAATTGGTAGCCAAACATATGAACCAAAGAGCTGCAAAAAATAAGGGAATTCCTTCACTTCTCCAACAAAAGTTACAGAAGTTTACTACACCTACTGTCAAAGTTCAAGCAGAAGAACCTGAGGCCACCACTTAGTCAAATAAAAGCAAACGGTGTGCACCTTGCATAGGAAACAAAAAACAAAGGTATTCCAAATATTCCTGTAAACTTTGCAAACAATTTTTGTGCTTAGAACATGGGACAATGATTTGTGAACATTGTTTCTACTTGAAATTCGATGGCAACGAAGCTGATGAACAGCAAACAGATTAGTTTTTGTTATTTTACTAAATGACATATTTGTTTTAGTTTTATGCTTTGAATTTGTTTATTTTTATACTGAATATATGTAATTAACATACTAGTTTTACTTTGTTGCAAATTAAAATTTTATTCTGAATAAATAACAAGCATGCTTACATGTTATTTTCATTCATTTTCAATTTAAATAAATAAATGACATACACACATCTACTAGATGCACTGCACCCGAACTCGTAACTTTTGCATTGCGCCTGATGGAGGGTTAAATAATCAAGATTTACTTTTTATAGATCAATACATTGACACATGGAAAACTAAAGTACCTTGATTAAGAGTCCTGAGAAGGTTAATTAGTAAAACCAGAGTATCCCATTGTCCAGATTGATCATGGGAGAGGACGAAGTGATTGTGAAATCAAGAATGGGCAGATTAATATATGACAGGATATATGACTTCTGCTGTGCCAGAGAATCTGCAGAGCTTAAATTGAAATCCTTTCCTTCCTGTCAAAGTTGAGGGTAGTGTTTATAATGCATTTCTGCTCCACATAGCACCGACAGCACCAAAAAGAATTCAGAACATGTGCAGAGAAAAAGAGTTGGAACAGCCATATGAAGAAACCCACTCCTCAGGTAACTGGCTGCAGTTGTAGGCATGGTTTGAAAAGCACATTAAAGTAGAACAAATCTATTTATGATTCAGCTCTAGTATGTACTTGCTCAAAATTAAAGCAGGATAACTGGTACTACATGAACAAAATTGCAATTCTAACCTTGACATATGAATTTTGAAAGAATTACAGAGAAATTCCGAGTCCTCTGCAATTGACAGATTGAAGTTGAAAAAAGAAAAGAAGGAGGGGGGAGGTCTTTCTGCATCAAACCAATATAGAAAGTATGAGACTAACAAGTAGCTCCACAAATGTAGAACTTGGTCAGTATAAAAAGAGGACCTGCAAAAAACATTACAGAAAATTTTTCACATAAAATTGAGATAATAATGGTAACTATTTCTTTGGGTTGCTTTAGGAAATAATGATATCAAACATTTAGTACATTCTAGATTGTCATTGTGAGTCCTGCAATAAACAGACACCAAGGCTGCATGAGACAAATAAGAGATTTATTAGGGTAAATGCCTATGAGGGAAATACACAGTGCATGACACCGCAATGCAGCTCTAAAGTTTGCAAAGGTGGAAGGGAAGGAAGGGTGATTGGGTTGGAAGAGTCTGAGTCTTAGACTGCTTTGTAGTTCTAAGTTCTACTGGGTCAACTCTGAGTCCTCAAGTCAAAGGCGCCCGAAAGAGGAGTCCCATGTCTCTCAAGAACGCTTGGATTAGTTCCCAGGCCATGCTCAGCCATTTGCTGGCAGCTGTCATGAAAAGTGTAGCTTCAGCATTTTAGTGTTCAGCAGTGACCAAGGTTGGAGACCTGATGAGGGAGTTTTCATGGCTTTCTAATAGGCATGGCGCTGAGAAACGAATGTGCTTTAGCTGTTATGATCATTTGTAACAACTGTTTTCGCATTATAAATTTTTATTCATTAAGCCCTGTGTATACTGACCACAACTTTACATATTTGCAGGTCATAAGAAAATGTTTCATATTATCAATTTGTGGGACATTCTAACAATTGGCAGTTTCATTTCTAGAAGATCATCATCTTTCTCTGACTATCAGAACAGGTACAAATTTTGAATATTTTAAATGTAGAGTTTTTTTAATTGAAGACATGCTTGAAGTTTGGAGAGGTCATATGTCACCACTTCACTAGAATGGTTTCCTTCTTCTCTGTTTTGCAAATTGAATATATGGGTGGAGTCTCAAGAAAGAGTTCTGAGTCTAACAAAAGTCTGAAAACTATTGTTTTTATTTAATTTTGTCCTGATTGTGTTATTATAGCTAAATAAAAAATTTTAAATGATTGGGCTTATCCTAGTTATAAGAATCATGAATCACATCAACTTAATAAAAAGCAAGACAAAAATGCTGAAAGTGTTGGATCTTCAGTCTTGCATTCATGAAAACAAAACCATATCTCTGGGTTTTCCATTATGAAGGGGAAATTAATGCACCAGCAGTACTTATTCCTGTCTGATTGTCTAAAAACATTACTGGAACAGCAGTATGGCTTTATTTTTTAAAAGATCATTAAACTTCCCATCTCTTTTATAAGTTATGAATGGATTATATTGTAGCTCCTAAACAATGACTTCCCATTATACAAGGCTGGTGTTTTATAAACATATTTTAAGAATACTACTCTTCTTATTCATATTTACCTTCTAATCTATGAATAAAGAAGCCCCAAGCTTTCATATCTTCTATTTATGGACTCTCTTTTTATTTATAACCAGTGTAATTATTCCATTAATCTTTAATTCATGAATTTATTATTTAAATTTCATTTCTATTTGTTAAGTAACTCTCAATTCACATGATCAACAATAAACTCCATAGTAGCAACCTGAAACTATGGTCTTAATAAGTTTCTAAATTATATTTTTCATATCATCAGCCAGGTCATCAGTGAAAACATTTAATTATGAAGAGCATTCAAAATTACCCTGACCTACCACTGAAACCCAGGCTGACACTAAACCACTAATAATACTCTTGGGACTTTAATATTTTTCTGCACGTGAATCTAAGTCCCAAATGATTTCTACAACACACTTCTAGTAAGACTATATCATGTGGAAATAAAGTCAATGCTGAGAGAGAGAAGGAAAAGCTGTCCTTTGCTTTATCTATGCTTGCCATTCTGTTACAGTCCAGAGTATTCAGATGAAATTAAACTGTTATCTTTGTTCATTCATTTGATCCTAGAGCAATAGGTCTAACATTTGATTTCCTTGTTATAGTGAGAAGATTGCTATACATATCTATGTACTACAACATAAAATTCTAAATATATTAAATAAAGCAGAAAATTATTATGGGGTTTTACTGAATATGGAAGAGGGCCGAAAAAGCACAGATTTCTGACTTTTAGAAGTGAAGGACCTAAGGAAGCAATCCCTGTCATTTCATTCTAAGCACAACAGTTCAAATAAATTAACTGCAAAACAACCTATAATGATATTATACATAGTTATTTTCAAAATTTTAATAAGCTTCTGATGTATTTCTGTCACGTAAATACTGAAGACGTACCATACTTGATTCTGCAAAGAGCTGCATACATTTCACTAATCAGGCTAGGTTATTTATCTTTAATTTTATTTATTAATTTTTCATGCATACATCATATTTTATATTTCTTCCTATGTTTACATTTACCAAATATTCAAACTGTTGTTCATATCATGCACATCCATTCTTGAGAACTAATTTCTTATAATAAATGATAATTAAAGAATAAAATAATTCCAATACAAAATTATTTTCTATTTTTACATAATTGCTTTATCCTAAAACCAATTATATTTTCCAGGGGATAAAAACTAAGAAAAAGCCATAAACCTTGTCATTGAAATGGCTACTAGTGGGAAAAACTTAAGAAAGAAATTGTTTTTACATACGAGATGGGTTACCAATTTGACTTTATCACAGAAGAAAGCATTGTATACCAGTACATATGAAAAAAATACAAAGCAATTAATATCTCTAAGCTTAGTGCTCAAAATAAATAGTTAAAGCAAGTTTCTCAACCTCTGTACTGTTGACATGTTGGAATCGTGTAACTCTTTGTCAGGGGCCTCTCTGTTTAGCAGCATCCCTGGCTCCCATCCACTAGATGCCAGTAGCATCTCCCTGCCTTCCACCCCTTCTACCCCTCCCTCTCCCAACGCCCCCACTCCCATCCTCTGTGAAGACCAAAAAGGTCTTCACGCATTGGCAAATATCCCGAAGGGGAATATTGCTCTCAGTTGAGAAACATGTGGTAAAAGTAGTAAAAAGAATACAGAATATATAACTCGATGAGTTTTATATATATACATATATATATATATATATATGTATATATATATGAGTTATATAGCAATAAATATCACATAACTGAATTTGATTACTCACTATATGCAAGGCAGTTTGCTGAGTATTTTTCTAAGAATTTCATGATTTCATTCTTGACAAAACCCTGTGAGATTTCTACTACCATTATCCCATTTTATAGATAAGGGAATAATCTGAGTTAAATACATGCTCCAAATTCTACAACTAGTAGTTTTCAAGATCAGGTTCTTTCCCAGATCTATATGACGCCAGAGCTCTTGGCTATTCTATAGCAGGCAGCCTCTAATGGATCATGGGACAGTAATTTAAATGACGCCACCAATTTAGCTGCATTATTATATAAGCATGACATTAGGAATTTTAGAGTTCACATTAAGTGTGGTTTCTATTGCCCAAAGGGGAACAAAACCTGTGTTTGTATTATACAATCAGTGGGACTTTCAGTCTCAAGACTCCTTGTAATTGCCGCCCCATCTCTTTTTTTCCGAGCCACTCTTTGTGTTTAACAGTTCTAGCCTATCCTATCTGCATGGTAGACAAGTAGTAAACACTTCTCTGGAGACCAGAACCAAGTTACCATAATTACAAATCAACACTATAACTACCCGTATAGTTATAACTGAGGCTGACCTGTAACATCGAATGTGATTTTATAAGCTATTTATAACCAATGTGGATTTTATAGACTACCGGCATCTCTGATTCCTAATGTCACATCCCTGACTTTTATTGTTACAAAATAAAGAACAATGTCTTCACAAGAAGAGGCTCTGGAGAATAGAATACATTGTTTTATTTTGATCAGTTTTTTTCTGCTTACCTCCTCATCCACACTCAATAAACAAATCAAGTACATAAAGATACTAATAAAACTGGATTGTCCTGGCAGGAGGAAGATCATTGTCCAAGCTCATAATTCTGTGACACACATTGCAAACGTCCTTCTTCCTCTCTCCCTTACCCCCAGGGCCTAAAAGAATGGAAGAACAAGGAAAGAACTGAATGTCACCTGTACTTAATAGCATAAATAATTCTTGATTTTAGAATAAAATTAATGTGTATTTGTATGCAATCTTTCCGAAAGAGACTAGAAACAACCCTAAATTATAGTAAGGGAGAAAGGACATCATTAATTTGGGTGAAAAAATCTTATGCAACTAGAAAACAAAATAGTTTATAAACAGGCAGAGGAAGGATGCTGGTATAATCTTGCATATGGTGAAGTCCTACTAGCTCGCTAAGGTAGCATATGCTCCACTTGAACTGTTGTGGTTTTTGTTGTACCCTCTCATTTTGATTATGTTCTCAAGATCTATTTATGGTGCTTTACGTAACTCCTCCTTATTATATCTGACTGTTGCATGATAGGCTGCACCATGCATACGCTACATTACAGTGGTATATGATGCTGTGATGGTCACCTTGGCTGCTCCTAGCTCCTTATTACCACAAACAATGCTTCAATGAACATTTTCATACATACTGTCTGATAAGATCTATGTAAGAGTATCTTTTGCTTATATCTAATAATAGGATAGCTAGGTCACATGATAGTGACATATTTATTTCCACCAAAGAACATTTCTCTACCAGCTACTCCAACAGGGGGAAAAAAATCAATTATGTAATTCACAGATTATGAGGTGTGATCAAACAATAAGGTAAATGTTTAAATTTAAAAAGAAAAAAATATTACAGTAAAAGACACATTGCCAAAAATCCCCCTCAAAATACTCCTCCTCACTTCAAACACACTTATCCCATCGTTCTTGCCACTTTCTGAAGCAGTTTTGGAAGTCCTCTTTCGTGAGTGTCTTTAGTTGCACTTCCATGACTGCCTCGATGTCCCAAATCTATTCAAAATGTTTACCTTTCATGGTTATTTTGACTTTGGGGAAGAGCCAGAAGTTGCATGGTGCCAGATCCAGTGAATAAGGTGGATGAGAACACACAGTAGTTTTTATTTGACAGAAATTGTTGTACCAGAAGCGATGCGTGACATGGAGCATTGTCACGATGGGGGAAAAAGTAAAGACACTCATGAAAGAGGACTTCCAGAACTGCTTCAGAAAGCAGCAAGAATGATGGGATAAGTGCATTCGAAGAGAGAGGGAATATTTTGAGGGGGATTAATGGCAATGTGTCTTTTACTGTAACAATTTTTTTTTATTTAAACATTCACTGTATTGTTTGATCATACCTCATACAATTAGTAATTCTTTGGATCAGCATTCTTTACACTGTGCTACCTGAAAAAAGTCCCCAAGATGGTAATAGGTGTTTTAGGAGAATGGGTACCACAGAAAAATGTGTTTGCAAAATGTTCTCTTAACCAAAAAGGCTGCTACAGAACTGCTGAGTGCCTTTGAACATGCTAGTGCTCAAAAGTCAAGACAAATTTCCCAAGTATGCCTGAGCCCAAACCATGCTATTTGTTTTCAGACCTCATTAAAAACATCTTCTGAGATAGTGATTGATGAAATACAGTTTAGAAAACATTGCATTGCATTAGGCAAAAATTCCTCAGAATCAAACTTAACGAATCCTGATACTAACACCCAAAATAGTTGTTCCTCTAAAGCTCATGAAAAACAAACCAAAAAACTATTTAATGTAATGATCTGTATCTTCAACAGTCCCTAACAAAACACTGATATATTTCATAAGGCTTTTTTATGAAATTATTAACTTGGTAAAGAGCTAATCAATGGGTAGCTAACAAAATACAGCTCAGATACATAGCTCTCTGATAGTGTGACTTTGGGTAAAGCATAGAGGGATGGATGAACTGCCTAAATTTTAGCTAATCTGACATGTGCATAAATATCATTTCACTTAGATGATAAGTTTTTTATAGTTACTGGATGGTATTAAAGAAATAAATAATATATATATAATTTATATGTACACATATACTTATATACATATATATATGAATATATATATATATGTATATATATTTATATTCATTCCTGGGTAAATAACTGCAGTGTGGTTATTCTATACTACCAGCTAAATTTGAAGCTATAACTAAAACGATCACATAAAGGGAGTTAAGAAATTAAGTAAAATAAATATTTGAATCTTTAAAATTGATTTTAAAAGTTTTATATAAATATTATATGTAAATTTAAAATGTAAATCCTAAATCATTATTTTGACAATGATAGCATACCTCAATCGACCTAGTAAATTTAGGTTTAAGAAATATAATTGTTCAGTTATGAGAGCAATTAACTAGAAAGCCAAAGGAAGGAAAACTTATGTGAGCTCTCTGAAAAATATATAGAAGTAGTACAATGCATTCCCACTCTTTACCCATTAAGAAATCCAAGATTGCATTTACACTCAAAAATATGTGTTCTCTCAGAAGTCCATGTACTAGAGAGTTTATTTAAGCTGATAACTGAACTTTTCTCTCATATTAGTTGTCTAGACAATTTAACTTCCATTTTAGACACATACTCTCAGAGGTAGAGATAGTCAGTTCTTTGTCACAGCAGATAAAATACGCTCACAGCCAAGAATACCAGAGCACTATTTTTGTCAGGTGCATATCAACATTTATGTTGTCACCTACACCCGCAGAACATTTAACAGATCTAAGGTATCTACATTTCCTAATTATCTGATATCTATTTTTATATATCCTCAATGGCTCTCCCCAAAAAAGGCCATGAAGTGACCTAGAATGTGAAGTACAAATATGTTTTTTTAAACCAAATACATAATGCCCAGAATTTGTTTTACAAAATTTTGTCTAAGTGATTAAACTTTCAAATTGAATTCACACTAAATTTTGCTAACTTGCTTCACACTAAGCACTAAAACATATTTAAATGTTTACATAAACTCCTCCTGAAAAACAAAATGGTATGAAACACAAACATCAAGTGAAAACAAATTGTCATGTCATATTTTGTAGTTTATTATTTTATAGCACTTTGTATGTAACTCTGTTATAGCATCAAAGCACTATATCGAAACTATTGGTCTCTGGAACTATCACAATATTTGTTGAAACTTTAAAGAACAGGAAGGAACTTATCTTGTCTAATTATCAGGGCTGAGATACTTAGGGAAAAATGGAAAGAATCAAGGGCAGAAGGAAATAAATAATTAACAGACTCGCCCCCAATGATTATTAGTGATAGGAATACTAAACTCATTTTTTTCTCTACATTAAAATAAAAAAATGTTTTCAGGCATAGAATTCATATTTTTTCTGCAAGAATTCAATTTTTTTGTTTTGATGTGTACTTTTCATTATTGCAAACAAAATAAAGTGGTTTCTGATATAGGAATTAGCTTGGCTTTGGAGTTGATGGAACATGAACTTGCCTGGCACAGCCTTATCTAAAAGAGTCATATCAGATAAGCCTGAGTGCTAACACCGTAAGTCGCAGCGTTGGGAAACATGCTTTGGCAAGCTTTATAGAAGCCTGACTCATGGAAATAATAACAAATTTCATTTTCTAGAAGTCTGATATCCAGATGATATATAAATACCAAATGAAGAAAAATGTAGCTAATGTTTTGTGTTTAATGTACACACAAAAAAATTAATATGTAAGTTATGCCTTACACAACTGATGATAATTATTTAGGAGTGCTCATATCTTCTCACATGTCCATCATTGTCTGCTGATGCTTTATAGTTGGTAAATGAATACAACTTTAGCTGATTCTTTCATATTATGCTTAATTTTGTTCCTTGAAAAAAATAATTGGGCATCAGAAATCACTAGTGTATCCAAACTTAATTCTGAGGGGATAATAAATATTGGAGAGCTTTACAGAAAGAAAGCAGGGTTCTCTTATTTGATTATTGGCTTTCCTTTTATACCTCTTTTCTTTAAGATTTGAAAAAAAAACAAAAAAAACCAAACACTAACAAAAGGAAAAAAGGACTGTTAAATTTTAAAACTTTAAGTAATTTATGATATGAAATTTAAATAAGCCTTAGTGGTCTTTGTGGGGGAAATTTTGAGAATAACATTTTATAACATAATACAATGTTTTAAAATAGAGTTTAAAGGGATTTCATGTCCATTCAGCTAGCTTGAGGCATTATGACATCCAGCTCCCATTCAGAATTTTCTATTATTATATATTTCTAGATGGTATGGTCTTTTGTCAATTCCCTTATAAATAAATTAAACTGCAAACCTTAGCACCTAGCAACAGTTCAGAACTTATCAGTAAAATGAAATAATTATTTCACAATCAGAGAACTCTCATCCAAAAAGCTCACAGGAAAAGAAAGAAATGGCGAAATCCCGTCATTGAAACTGAACTCGTACCTTGAAGTGAAACACTTGGGTGTTTCACCATCAAATTTATATCTGCATGACACTGAGAAGCATGCTGAAAAAAAATCTCACCTATTTTGGTAAGGTTCCTGCATAGAGAACCAGAGAGTCTCACGTATTAACTGCTGAAAAGTGCAGCCACAATACCTCAAATCTTATCACTTTCCATTAGTTAGGAAGGTTCCTTCAAATCATTGTAGAAACATGACATTAAAAGCACACACTGACTTA
>NW_017731893.1:185787-186998 GCF_001890085.2 Hipposideros armiger
CCCAGGATTTATCAGAAGAGGACATAATGAGTTTCAAGGGTGGCGATACAAATATAAGTACCATGAGGTGACATGTTATGAGATGTCTTCAGAGGATGGGGACATCAATTTGAAATTTTTATAAGAGAAAAATTGAGTACATTATTCCCCGTAAGTCTCAGATCTACGCTGTCCAGCAGATAGCCACTAGTCACTTGTGGCTATTTAATTTTGAATTTGTTCATTAAAGTAAAATTAAATTAAGAATTCAGTTTCCTAGCCACACTTAAATAATTCAATAGCCCCATGTGGCTAGTGTTATCAGTTTGACAGTGCAGATACTGAACATCTCCACATGGCAAAAAGTTTTATTGAACAACAAATGCTCTAGATTTAAGAATACATGTGGCTATACATAACAAAAATCTTGACTAACAGAGCTTCAAACCGGAGTTCCTTGTTTTGTCATAATATGGAGTCCAGGGGTCCTGCTGACATTAGTTTGAGTGCTAAATGATGACAGAAAGAAAGCACGCCCCTTCTGTATTTCTCTTCTACTGCTCTTATAGTTATTATGGGCTGTGAGTTTTGACCTTACACTGACAAAGAACTTCCAAGTTATTAGAGGAAGGCATTAGAACAAAAGTGCTGAAATTTGATCAACGCAGACTAATATTTCTAATATGCTCTTATTTTTTGTGGTTAATCTTTTGTGACACATGCCTCAATGTTGTATTATTTAATTTGATATGGATTTTCCTAGATGTGAACACGACCGTTTCTTTAATATTTGGGCTAAGACCTTTATCAAAACTATTCCTGTCCAAATAAATAAAGCCGAGTTGCAACAAGGAATAAATACTGCATAAGATACGTAAATTCTAATAAAACAGGGAAATACTTTGCTTTTTTATCCTAAAGAGGAAAGGCACGACAAACAGATATGCTGGAAAATTCTCCATGAAACTTAATTTAAAAACTTGAGTCACTTATAACAGACGTCGAATACTTCAAAATGCAATAAAATAAAGTAAAAAACAAAACTGTATTCCCTTCAAATCAGCTATTTCGCCTTGTAATATTAGAACATTTTGAAAAGCTAATGAATGGTTCAAATCTATTATTTGAGGTCTATGATCACTAAAACACAAATATGTGCTTATTTCAGGAGTTTGTAAAATTGTAGACCATCCTCAGAAAGACACAAGTTTCTAGGACTAAACACGTCATAA
>NW_017731893.1:189710-191977 GCF_001890085.2 Hipposideros armiger
CCATTATATCAGGAACACCACATGACTAAGTCTGGCCAACTGGCTCAGGATCAATAGTTGTAGCTTCTAGGGCTATTCAGTTAAGAACCAGTGTACCTCCTCCACTCCTCTCATTTCCTTGTATGGTGACTTGGAAGGCCACAGTTCTCAATGGTGTAGTCAGAGGATAGAGAGGAGTAGCTGACCTATACTGTCCCTTTATATGAGAGAGAAGTCAGCCTGCACTCTATTAAGCTTGTCGCTTCTCAGAAGATATCCATCACTACAGGATTTATCTATTACCAGGCTTATCCTCACCAATGAAGCCTCTTTATTTATTTATGTGGGGTTTTTTTTTGTATTCTACAGAGGTATTTGCAGCTAGTCTTTTTTCCACATGCAGTTCACTAATCCAAAGAATATAATTATTATATAAATGAGGTTTAAGACAGTTGTCCCTAAGCAGCTTCACCTAGCTAAAACATCTACCCTTAGGAGCTTGCAGCAAGTTTAAATCTAGGCCATGTGGTATTTCTGAAGAGTGAAGAGCCAAGAGATTCCTGTGGTGTTTTACAATTTTAATAAGTCCTATGTAAAGGTGACCAGAGCCTGAGCCTGAGGAGGCCACAGGAGAGAGTAGTAAATAGAAGTTTCCAGATCAGATTAAGGTGTTCCAACAAATCATCTCAGAGTGTACTTACAGGCAATGCACAGGTGTACACATCAAGTCCACACTGACACACACTCACACACACACACACACACACACACACACACACACACACACACACACACACACACATTGGAGAACAACTTGGGTATTCCTGAGAGGCTTATTTTTACACCAGCAATTTCGCAAGGAGAAAATATTTTTTAACTTTAGACCTGCCTTGTAAACCTGTTTACAGACAGAGAGTGAGGTAAGCAATTGTTCCTGAAAACAAGAACTTCCTTTATCGGGTATTTCTGAGTCCAAGAGACTCTTTCACAGGAACTCGCATTTGCAGAAAGAGAAGCAAGAAAAGGTAATTGGAAATGAAAGTAGGCATAAATCACTTGATATTTCCAAGTGGCTTTTACTAATTGGAGTTGGGCCTGGGAATGCTTGCATATATGCTGGTTTTCTTTTCCTTTTTTGTGTTTTGTTTTTCTTCTGTTTTGTTTTTTCATAAAGTCCTTATTGACCGTGTGTTGAACACAAAGACTTGTGCTAGGTTTAGGAGTGCTCTAGTGCTCTAATGTTGAATGAGGCAGAAATCTCTGTCTTCAGGGAATAGTCTAATAGAGAAGATAAGACTGATGTTTAATTTAAATTGTATATCTTAAGATTATTATTGTCTATTAAAATTATCTTGAGTAATTTTACAATAGTGACTAGTCAATATTTTAATAATGCAAGCTATATTTTCAAGTTCAATCATTTATCGTTTCTTTACTTCATAAATTACATTGCATGTTACTCTTTGTGTATCCTTTCACTCTGTGTCAGCCCAGATGTTCTTGTATTTTATGGACAAGACTACTACATCTCTGATAAAACTCTGAAGAAGAATAACAGCTTATTTTGTGAGTATGAATCCTAGAAATCTGTATCACACGATCCTAAGCAAACTATCAGCATTAAATAAACTGTAAAATGGGCTTCTCCAAAGCTAGTACAAAAATGGTCTGTAATGAACTATGAAGTTCACTCCCTTTGAAAAGAAAAAGAACCCTGACCTACAAACCTATTGAAGTCCTTACATATAGTCAATGAAGGTGGAGTGGCATTTGCCAAGCTTTAGCTTATCAGCTGTGGAAAAATCCAACAGGTAAGAAATCAGCATATTAGAGCATTAAGGCATAGCAATGCTGCTAGTTATTCTCATAATTGTGAGCCCATTTTCCCCAGCTTCTCAATAAAAGACATTTTAAAATCTCATCTATCATTGTAATATACTCACTCACACGCATCTTGTCAGTATGGAGTTTATTACAGCATTTAAATAAAACCTAGTTTTTAAAGGGTATATGTAATATCACCTACTATGGAGCAAGAGATAGTACAAGAAGTCAAAATGTTACATTAATAAGCATGCTGAAAACCCTGCCAACCTACACGTCTGTTCCCACCTCAAACTCCAACCTTTTCTAAGGAAGTCAACTACAGGGACATTTGTAATATACATTTCAGTCTCACTGGGCTTGGGAAAGTCACCAAATAAAATTCAATGAATTCCTCTTTATGTACAACAATATGTTTCAAATAAAACTCCCAAAGATAAAACAGTTATCGTATATCCTTACAG
>NW_017731893.1:197552-206755 GCF_001890085.2 Hipposideros armiger
AAAGAATGCTATATCTTGTTCTTAAATTTTAAAATGGCTCATAAATAGCTACATTTCCTAAATAGAAATCTTCATTTTACCAAAATAGGGACATAGTCATTGCCAACAAGATCTTTATGAATATGAAAAGAATTCAATAGAAATATTGAACAAAACCTTGCAATTTTGATCTGAGTAACAAGAATGTAACTTAAAACACATACACAAATGTATACCTAGTCTTGCATAAGCCAAGTTATACTTTTTAAAAGAGCTATCATCTAACAAGTCTAATTATAAAACGTTAAACTTTAAATATGATATGCAATTGTCAAATATCATTTGTAGTCCATTGTATCTAACTTTTTTCCCACTTGTGCCATGAAAATAAAAAAAGTATATTACCTGCCTATGAAAACATGAATTAAAAATATGAAATGTCTCTCTAGTCACTTACTGCATAGTATGTAAATTGGTTTAAAAAATGACTAACAGCAGATATTAAATTTAGCAGTATATTATATATATATATATATCGAATAATAATAATACCAGATTCATATTTATGCAATGAGATATTATACATTTCTTAATTGAAAATGTTGTTGGATAATATAGTTTTTAAAGGTATACATGGTTTATAATTGTGATTGAATAGCACATGCAGGAATTTTTGGCAAAATATAAAAAATAATTTATTTTCATCATATTTAATTAAGATATTATTAAGGAAAAGACCATTCTGTATAACTAAAGCTAGAATATGAAAATAAGCAGAACCTTCACTGATATTTATTTACCCTCATTTTCATTGACAACAGGAATATATTGTATATTCTTCATTAAAAAGTAAAATATACATGGATGTGTAAAAATATTAGAATATGCTAATATAATCATTATCCCACTGAACTGTTAATATTTCAAAATGTAATATTCACATTCTTCCTGAAACAATTTCAAATTCAACAATACACTTAGATAAGAATCAACCAAAGTCAGTCATCTACATAAAAAGTAAAACAATTTACATTTGACAACATATACATCAAAGGCACCTGCATTTGTTGCTTTCTTTAAAAAATGAACTTCCATATTTATTTGGAAAAAAGCTACATAGAAATGTGTTAGATGATTCAATTTATATACAAATTTACAATGGAATACAATTTTGTTGCATTTTATAACACAATGGAACAAATAAAAATATAAGCTTTGTCAATTTGACTAAACCAATAAATTCAATGAAATAATATAACCCATTTATCTGCAGAACAATTGATATTTTCATGTGTAAATGGCTGTGGAGGTACCATGTATACAGAGGCACAAACTACCAGAACTTAAGAAATAAATATTTCACTCTTCAAATCGAATGCTATAAAACACAGCTCTTGATATTTGCATTTGATTTCCTTTTCATTCTATTGTTAAGTAATATCGCAGCTAAACCAGCCTCTATGCATGCCTACGTGCTACTTGTAGATTTACAAAATTTTCAAAAACTACCAATTCATTGTTGCTCCTGGTTTCCTCTATGATTTGAACTATGACTCACAGACACGAAACAGGGTCAAGGGAAGGGATAATACGCTTACAGATGCTAACATGTGGAATGCTCTAAGAGGAACCATGAAAACCACCTCGTGAGCACTGTGGAATGGCACGATTTCACACATCTTTAAGACGCTGGACAGTTTGTTAAATAATCCACACAGTGAAAATTTATTTCCATTGTGGAAGATTGCATAGCTCAATATTGAGATAAAACTTCTTACTTTGGCTTCCTGGAATAGTTCTAATTCCGTCTGCGATTAGCCATTCTTTTGAATCAACCTCACATACCGCTAGTTGATTGTTTAGGGAGATGGGAAGGAAGGGAGATGGGAGACTACTCGGTAAGCGATTCAGAGCATGGGTTGCCAGAATTTTTACACCGTGCACGCTCTGCTTTTCCAAGTTGTCCTGTGCCCAATTAGAACCTGATTTTTTTTTCTTTAAAAAAAAAATGGATTTCTGTCTCAAGCCCCTTGACTCCTACTAGTGCTAATAAAGCATTCTCAGTCAGCAATTTGCAGAGTAGGGAAGCCAGGGATAATGGAACTGGGCAGCCTTTACATGCAAAACAAAACACCAAAGAAAGGGAATAAAAAGGCTGACAAACAATGCAAGCTTTCCCATAAAGCTTATACTCTTGTCTTTCCCCTTTAAAGTGTGCCATACAGAAAGCTGAATCAGCAGTGACCATAATGATGCAAAGTTTTGATTATTATGGCAAATTATACCTTCTCTATTCAAGAGAGGGCAAAAAACTTTTGTGGCTCATCAAAAGAAGCTGGGAATGAGAGCCAAAGCCACTGACACTTGTGGTGGCAGATTAAGCTGTGAGCAGACTCTAAATNTTTTGCTATTTGTGTAACTTGTTCATAGAAACATCTCATTGATTAAGATGTTACAGTTTAGGTCTTATGAATCAAATGTAAATGTGTTTTGTTCTAATGTTTTGTCATTTCATAGGAATTTGGTGGCTTAAGAAAAATGTAATTTTAAAATAATTTGAATTTGAATACGTGCAAATAAAAGTTCATAAATGTAATACATCAGGGACTATATCGGTGTCTTATCTTTCAAACATTAGGTGGAGAAATTTGGTATTCCAAAGGTATTTTGTCTCTAGGCTTTTTTCTATTCCTTCAATTTCCTCTTTGTTTACAACTCTGATCCTTGCTAATATTAATTCATATGCACAATAAATTTTAAAGTAAAATGAATTCATTTTCTTTAAATATTACACAGTTACTTCTTTATTATGATAAATTATAAAGTTTCTTTTGATGGTGCCCCCTCCACAGTATTAAGAAAAATTAGTAAGACCAATTTATCAAACAAGGGAGTGTGCTTATCCATTTATCTGTGAAGCAGAAATCTAGGAGAATCTGACTTTACAGAGACCACGTATTAGCCATTGCGAAAAGTAATTAAAATATATTATCTTGTTACAGATAAGCTGTGAGGAATAGGCAAAAGATAATTTAGCAGAAATTTGTAACAAGTCTTTCAGAGCTTTGTTTCATCAACTTAATATTTGGAATTGCTTCACCTTTTCTTTTTCCCATCTTCATTTCATGGAAACATTCACACTTGCCCACAGGAAAGCCCAGAAACTGAAAATGGTCTCATAAACGCATCAACATTTCTCTTTTATCGGCCTCCTTGCAATTGTTGAACACTGAATAGCGCAGAAATGCAGCTTTCTATCAAAGGTACAGTGTGCTGCCCTGAACTGTGTGGGAGACTTGACATTGTTCCGAATTACGGTCACTTGGTTACCACATTACACTGCAAGATTATAGTAAGTAAGCACAGTGGGGGTGGGGGGTGGGACAGGACCCTTTCTGAGCTGTGAGGGTTTAGATAATGGACAAACAATGATGGATTTCATGGTGATGGATTCATTTGATTTCCACTGGCCTCATCCAGGATCTCCATTAGATTACTCTTGAACATAGTGTTCTCATTCCTTTCCTATTTGTCAAAGTACATTTTCTAGGTCAAATCATGCTTTTCAGAGTGTTTCTAAACGGCTTCCTATAGATGTTTTCAAGTTTTGCAAACAAATTTGCTGGACACTAATAATACTCAAACATAATATCTATCATTTATATCTCTCTTTCCAAAAGAGTTAGAGTCATATCTTCCCACATATGAGTACATTAATGAAAACCACCAGGGACTATTATAGTCTTTCCAACAGGGGAATTTATAAAATCCTTAAGTGAACTGTGTTATCCATGGTATATTATTGTTATATTTTAACTACTTCATATGCTTAAGTATTTTACCTTAAGATTGTTGCTTTTTTTTTTATTATACAGACTACATTTGGTAGCCAGCAAACAGTATTCTTTTTGTCTAATAATACAGCCGATCATTAGCTTGATCCTGTTTGACAATATCCTGGTTTAGCTCCTAAAATATGGACAAGTAAAGTACAGCTGTACAGCAGACAAAAGAATTGTTGTGAAAAGTGTACCATTCAAATAGTGGAGGATTATAAATGTTTGTATGGAAACAAATTTTTATTCCTTGACTATACCATTTATGCAGCATCTTTGCTAATTGCAATCTAGGTTTTCAATTAGAATCTCTTGGTTTTAAAGATTTATTTATATTTATATAAAGTTATCTTGTCTAAATTATGAATCATTAATATGAAAAATGGTAGCATAGCATAGTTTTTACCTGAATTAAAGATCACAGAAGCTAAATATTGCAATTATTGACTACTTATTAAAACTGAATTAAAGAACAAAAGAAATAGTCATACTTTAATAATATCTTAGCAATAACTCACCAGCATTAAACATTGAATTCTGAATCTGACTTAAATTATGGAACCTTGGGGCTAAAGTATGTTTACTATACATGAAAAAAGAGAAAAAAAAAAACAAAAAACTTCCACTGAATATAGATTAAGTTAGAAATAGTATATTATCCTAATTTGTGGCATGACTAATTGGTATAAATTATTCTATTTCAGCTCCATCATAGCACAAACTATTTAATATTGCTTATGAGAATTCTTCCTCTGGGGACCCAAAAGATGGTGGAAAACTAAACCGGACCCATGTCATATTTTGGCACACAATTTCACAATAACTACAGCTCTAAAAACAAGAAAATCCTGAACAACAAGACCATTTCTAAAAGCTTTAACTCAGAATACTATACCCTACCTTACTAATATCATTGTATAGAGTCAACTAGTTCTAAATTTTACATGTGGCAGCTAATCAGAAATATTTCATTTTTGTTAAAACTTAGAATATTGTTTTGATATATAGCATATATACTATATGTATATATCCTATATATGTGTGTGATATATAGGTTATATATGTCATATATTTTTTTTCTCCTTTATACAAAATTAGGTTACCTTTATTAAGAAAACAGTGTTCTACCCTGCCTGATGGTTCAGATACGTAGGTATCCAAAACAAAGTGAAATATTTACAGGAAAGTCAACCAATAAAACCTATGCCAACTTGCTGAACATGAATTTCCAGCGTTTTGTTTTTTGGCTAATGCATCCTTTTTTTCCTAGTTTCCAACCTCACAAAGAAGAGCAGAGGGCTAGCAAACACTAGCTTAATTATCCCCATCAGTCTCAGAGACAAGGCGCTTAAGAGTTTTAGCTGCTGTAAACACTCCCCTGATAGCAGATAAGGAATCTGCTGAAAGGAGGTTTTGTCTGGGGAAAGCTCAGGGGCACAACAGTTAATCATTAGTGCAATATTGTATATGCATTACTACATCAAAGGAAGCAGAACCCAATATTCTATTGTGAAGATTTTCTGTGTTTTCTTAAAGGTAAGAAAACTAATGCTAACCAGAAAAAAAACAAAACAAAACAAAAACACTTGCTGAAGAAACGAAGCATGTTCTACTTTTAATTCATTTTTTTTGTCTTCAAAAGGGAATGGCCTTGTTGTTTTGTTTTTCAATATGTGTCTGCAGGGATACACAAAGTTTCCACTGAAGTCAAAGATGTAACTTTTGTCTCAAGAAGAATTTGCACCTTTGTATCTAAATGCATTGATTGGAACCAGAGACTATCACATAACCTTATTTTATCACAACACTAGAAGTAAGCCAATGTTCTTCTTCCATATCAGTCTGGGTTTGTCTAGGGATCTATTTATGGGAAACTGATACCTTGCTGTCCCTAACAAAGAACGCTTCTATCACTTCAAAATGAAGGCATCCCCAATGACCTCTTATTCTTTAAATTTAATAGACTTCTCATACTCCCATAATCAGAAAATCTTAGAGGCTTCCAAAGCCTTCAAATCGTCTTTCCAGAGTTAACTTCCACTCCCTCTCAGCCCTTCCGCCACTGTGTTCTAGGAAAACAAAACTTTTTGGTATCCTGCCGTCCTTCCCCTTTCCCACACCCTGGCCTTAAGGAACGCAATGTCTTCTGATTGGATGCCCATCCTCCAGGCCTCCTCTCTACAAATTCACCTTTCCTGGAAACCCAGATTCATCTCTGACTTCCTTCACCAAACATCTCTGTTCTCGTTTCCTTCATGAATTAGAAGTAACCCAGCCCCCCACGCCCGCGAACTCCTTTAGCAACTTTTTATCATAGTAATGTCTCTTCTAATATCTTGGTACATTGTGGGTTGTCAGTAAGTGTTGCTAAATGAGTGAACTTAGTGGAAACTGTCTATTTTTATTAATGATAGTTGTGTGGGTGTTTTGTGGGATCTTTAGGGGGTAACTCAATCCTTTTCTACCTCAATAAGTGTGGGCACTTTCAACATTTCTAGGTTTCTTAGAGAGGAAAAATGTAACTAACATTTGTAGAATACTTACTATTTGCAGCAAGCACTATACTAAATGTTTTACATCTTAATAAATCTACATAAGATTATTAACCTGTAACGCTGCCCTATCAGTGTGTCTAATATATAAATTGTCCACTTTTCATTTTTGATGAATGATCTGGTGGTATACTCAGAGGCCTACATAACTAATAGCTTGTAAATTAGTCATGTTGAAACATATGTCTCATTTAGCTATTTATAAGTTCCAACTTTGCTATTGTCACATCTGATATAGCCCAATTTTGTTAACAGATGTTTTTGTTAACAGAGGAAATTTTTAGTTTACCTCTTAAATTATGGCCAAGTTGACATGGATTCTAAATGAGGTAGTTCACCCGCAGGTACTTCACCCCTTGAAGTACCTTTATATATGGTCCATATACCTTTTGTACCAGCAAACTGATTATCTATGTGTTGCAATATTCTGATATTGCAATATTCTGATAGCTCCAGGTATTAACATTTTATATATAAATGTATATTTTAAATGTATACTTAAAATATATAACATTTTAATGACATTTTGATTGATAAAATATGTATAATAAATTGTAGCCACATAAAGCATATAATTTGTATACAATACATAGCTTTTAAAAAATAGTTTATGCAGGAAGTTTTTATAGGTCATAAAAATTTTTGAGAAACAATTTAATTGAACATTTCAAAGAGTTCTAATAAATACCTCATTTCAAGCTATAAATGTATTTCTGCTCTGTTGTTACAAAGTTTTGAAATCAAAAGCCACCATTTTGGTTTTCTTTATTAGTAAAATCTGTCAAAAATATGATTTTCAAATATTTTACTGAATACTTCCAAAAATATGCTAAAATAAACACTTAATAGCCTGAAATGAAGTAGAAATAAGTTAATTAAAGGAACAGCCAAACTAGCAGCTAATTTTAAAGAAAAGGGCTAATAAGGCTTATAGAATATGCTTTTAGATCACCATTGACTATGTGGTTTATATTTTAGACATATAACCACATAGTATCTTTTCCTGGCAACCACAAGTCTATTTTGATGTGCTAAAAATTTACTCCAACTCTTTTAAAAAATATAACTGTCACTTAAGTTACTTATTTTGATTTTTTTCTCCTGACACTGATACCAAATATGCTCACAGATGCTGAGCTACAATGCCCAAAGAATGCTATATCTTGTTCTTAAATTTTAAAATGGCTCATAAATAGCTACATTTCCTAAATAGAAATCTTCATTTTACCAAAATAGGGACATAGTCATTGCCAACAAGATCTTTATGAATATGAAAAGAATTCAATAGAAATATTGAACAAAACCTTGCAATTTTGATCTGAGTAACAAGAATGTAACTTAAAACACATACACAAATGTATACCTAGTCTTGCATAAGCCAAGTTATACTTTTTAAAAGAGCTATCATCTAACAAGTCTAATTATAAAACGTTAAACTTTAAATATGATATGCAATTGTCAAATATCATTTGTAGTCCATTGTATCTAACTTTTTTCCCACTTGTGCCATGAAAATAAAAAAAGTATATTACCTGCCTATGAAAACATGAATTAAAAATATGAAATGTCTCTCTAGTCACTTACTGCATAGTATGTAAATTGGTTTAAAAAATGACTAACAGCAGATATTAAATTTAGCAGTATATTATATATATATATNCTCACGATGTGACAATGAAACACAAGTCCTTTACAGTTAACAAGCTCTGGACGTTTCTGGATGATGGATTCATTCAAACTGTCCAACTGCCTACAGTACATATTCAAATTGATTGTTTGGTTTCTTGGTAGGAGCTCGAAAAACATGACATCTTTAAAATCCCACCACACTGAGAGCGTAAGCTTCCTCTGATGAACGTCTGCTTTCGATGTTGTTTGAGGTGAATCATCACATGGGGACCAAGACCATTTGCGCACCACATTGTTGTAAACAATCTACTTCCTATCATCAGTAATCAGTTGCTTCAAAAAAGGATCATTTTCCTCACATATAATAAGCATATTGCAGATGTTTATATGCACTGTCAAATGAACTTCTTTGAGTTCATGTGGAATCCAAATATCGAGCTTGCTTACATATCCCAGCTTCTTCAGGTGGTCATGAACACTTGAATGATGGATGTTCAATGTTTCTTCAATCTCTCGTGTCATGTAACATGGGTTTGACTCGATCAATGCCTTTATTTTGTCATCATCAACCTCGGTGGGCCTCCCTGACTGAGGAGCATCATTGAGATCAACATCACCAGCACAAAACTTCGTGAACCATCATTGACGCTGACATTCTTGTAGAGCATTGTCACTGTAAACTCGATGCAACTTTTCACAAGCTTGACACGCATTCTTCCCTTTATGGAAGTAAAACAGTAAAATATGGCAAAAATGCACAGTTAGGTCTTCTATCTTCAACTTGTAAAATCTCTAAAACTCAACCAAATCACTCAATTTTCTTTAGAATGAAGCTAGAACTGTCAGCTGTCAAGTGACATAGCAATAACATAGATGCAAATGACTCTAGTACTTCCAAAAATGAACTAGTGCCATTTGTCGCAAACAGGAGTCATGACTTTCCCAACAACCCAATAAAATAATGGTAAAGAATGCACTAAATATGAAAACAGAAATCAAGACACAAATCTTGACCAACAGACCAGAGATTCTTTTTGGTGAAAAAATGAAAACAAAAACTAACAATTTATTAGAAAATATTGGTCAAGCTAGGTTGTTGGTTGAAATGCTACTTTAAAACAACATAAAAAGTTGTCACTCTCTTAGATACATTAAATTAAATCTATAAATGTATTTATGTCATAAAAATAAAATGAGTTTAACAAAA
>NW_017731893.1:209769-215905 GCF_001890085.2 Hipposideros armiger
AAGAAAACTACATCTGCTCATTGAGTTTTTGAACCAGTAATTAGCTTTTCTGTTACCTCGAATACCTAACTAAAACCATTTTTTAAGGAATACAAAATCATAAGGCTTAGGGGGAAAACATGAAGCAAATAAATTGTAATAATGTAAAGAAGACCATAATAATTCTAAAGTGAAGTTATAGAAAATAAAATACTATGAAGGACCATAAACTAAATGTCATTAAAAGCATGGACAATCTATTGCAAATTCTGTATTATCATTCAATTTGAATTAATTATAAGTACAGGAGAAAAAAAAACCACCTCATTTCAAACTCAATTTTAATAAAAATATTTCCTCCACTACAAACAATTTTATAAGTTTAAAAAAATAAAAAACAAGTGCATATAGGAAACAAATCATCCGTGATAAGTCAGTAAAAGCTGTTTCTTCCATATTTAAGGATATACTTATCTCATTTCTATATATGCTTTATGCCTTTTCATCTCCAAATCAAGAGAATGTTTTCAAGCTAGCTAACACGCAAAGGACAAAAAAATACGTTCAAATTCATAAGAACTCATAAATAACTATAAGTACTTATTGAGAAGAATAGTTTCCTATTAAGGAAAACTATCTTTACTCAGTTTCTGGAAGTATGTCTTGAAGGCAAAAGCCTCCCCAGTCATGTCAGCCAAACCAACAGCGGCAATTATGCACACGGCAGATACAGCCCCTTCAAATCTAGTGACGTGCCCTAAACATATACCATATGTCATTCAGTGACAGTGAGGCAAAGAAGACAGGTATCACTATCTCAAGGTACACGCCCCCTAACAGGTATAAATGTGATTCGAGATCATTTAGATACTATTCACAGCATAAGAACAACATTGAAACAAGTATTAGAATGTTGCTTTTGATGCTCACTGTGGAATACCTGATATAAACTATGACAATATTAAGAATCTGATGACTAAGAAAGAGAATGTATGCATTTAAATAAGATTTCAACATTCTACATGTTATGAAAGTTATAAAATAATTCAGTAGTGTATTGTTTTTATTAAAACTAATTAATTATAGTTGTATAAATTAATCTGAAATTGATACATGGTCTTGTAATGGACTGAACTGTGTCCCCTATACATTCATAGTTGAAGCACTTACCTACTGTAACTATTTTTGGAGATGGGGCCTTGAAGGAAGTAATTAAAGTTAAACAAGGTCATAAAGTGGGCCTTAATCAAATAGGACTGGTTTCTTTATAAGAACAGAAAGAGACACTAGAGATCTCTCAATCTTGTACACATAGGAGAGGCCATATATGCACACTGCAAGATGGCCATCATTTACAAGGCTTGGAGAGAGACTTCAAAATAAAATCTATTTTTCCGGCACCTTGATCTCGGACTGTCCAACCTTCACAACCATGAGAAAATAAATGTCTGTCCTCTGAGCTCCCCAGCATGTAGTATTTTGGCAAGGCAGCCCTAGAAGACTAATATTGCCTCCAAAAGTGCTGTTTTTTGTTCTGTAACTACTTAGCTATATAAGGCTGAGGAATCACTTAATTTCTCTGAACCTCATTTCTTCCCTTGTAAAATGAGAGGCCTAGGCTAGCTAAGGACTGCTAACTATGACACACATGCCACCATTCTTTTATTTTTTCTTGTCCACAGTAGGCACACTATTCCTGGTAACTATAGCCAATCGATGGAAATTGTCGTGTGAGATGAGGCCTGTTTGCCACACTCAGGTTGGAAGATGTGCTCGCATAAGGCCTATTACCGCACTGGCATTGTAGGTCCCTACTACTCCAAGTGTGGCTCATGGACCACCAACATCAGCATCGCCTGGAAGCTCACGAGAAATGGAGAATCTCAGACCTTAGACCACTCTTCTGAATCAGATCTACCTTTTAACAGTATCTGCAGTGGACATTAATGTTTGAGAAGCACTGATCTAGGAGTCGGGAGTTCCTGAAAGAAAGGTTGCAAAAAGTCGCAGGCCACTAGCTAAATGGGGCCTACTGTGTGTTTTGTTTGGCTTCTAAATGCTGTTTAAAATTCTTGAATTATTTGTCAAAAATTAAAAATAGCGAGAGTTCATATAAAGATGCAAAACTTAATAAATTGCAAGTTCATGTAAAAATGGTCTAATATTTCTGCATAATGTCAGCTGCAACTAGTGGCATTACTTCTTTTAGGACAGAAACATATCTTTTCCATGTGACAGTGTTCATCTGTCCTCTCCATCCACTTAAGACATCTACCTGGCTCTGTTATATATCTGACTTTGTAATCCCTGTTCTTAAATTTCCTTGTCTTCACATACCATAAAACGAAAAATCAAAATGGAGGTATTTAATAGTAAGGGATTTTAAAAGCAGTATCTGTTCAAAGTTAATACTTTATTGAATAAGTTTTAGTTTTCTATTTCTTTTCGTTCATTCCTAATTACTCTTTATCAGTATTAATTTGCTTTGATTTGAACCTTAACATTACTTCCCTTAATAAAAATGTGTGTATTATGATCAGAATTTAATCAGCATGTATCTATTAGTGATACATGGATTAACTTAAATTTCTAGCAATCTAGAAGTAAATAATGTTTTTTCTTGAAAGAAATATACAAATTTTGTTTAAAGTAGATTGCCTCTTTTTATTTCATGTTTTGAAAATCATTTTGAAAATCTCACTTCTCAAAATATTTTTTAGGAATCTGGAAACATGTAAAAAAATGAGGAAGTAAAGAAAGATGTAGATAAAAACAGTAAATTAATAAAATAATGATTAGCCGACCAAAGACTAATTCAGAAGATGATGAGGAACTAGCTTGGAGAATGCCAAAAATCTAGTAACTGCTTTTGGTAGCCACTTGGAAATATAAAAGAATTAATTATAACATACTGCCTCAAATATATTTTCATGGAAGATATAAAAACCAGTCCATACACAAAATATTTTATGTAGCTATTGAATTTGAAACTTTCAGGGGTGATGATTTTCATTGGAATTAATGGAAATTAAGAAGATGTGTAGCATACTGGTAATGTTCTCATTTTTACTCCCCATTACATTAGGAGTTTTATCCTACTCTCAAACCCCAAATCTTATGAATAATTTAATGCTCAGAATCATGAAATCCATTTATGTTTCTATTAAAAAACATAACCCTTGGGTGCCGACTGCCTTAAATACTGCATGTATTCACATAGTTTCAACCATAATGTTAAGAACAACAAATCTTTATCACTGGTTCTATTGATCGCAGTTCTCATTTTTTACCTTTTATCAAATAACAAAAATTTCTACCTAATAAATTTAAGTCACCTCAAACTCATATATCTGTTACCTAATTTTATTTCAGCTACATAACCATTTTTTAACTGATTGTTAATAGTAACAAGCACTATAATTTTAGAAACCACATGGTAACAAACAATATAAACTACATATAGAGGCCAAATATGTTACCAAGTGCCCAGTAGCTTTTCAATGAAAGCCTGTTTCCCACGTGCCTCATCCTCTAGGTTTTACTGCCTGACCACAGAGGGGAAAGTTGGTCACTGCTTCCCCCATTTTATCAGGCCTACTAGGACCTGCCTCTTCTAATCCTCTCACCTACCATTTTCAGATCCATCTTTACATACCACTCCCATAATGTTTTCCTGTTGAAGCATCACTAACGGTCCCCTTACTACTTCACAGAAACAAATAAAAATTTTAAAAAGTAAAAAACATAATCTAAATTATCTTGCTCACCTAAGGCCTTCAAAATCTGACTTTACTCTTCCTAGGTATTTAAACACATTCTCTGCTCTGTGCAGTTTCCTTAATGTCAAACTCTTGCAAATGCTCAAAACTATGTTCTTCTTTGCATATTCATTTTCCATTCCCTGCACTCTGATTTCCTTTACTATCTCATTTTTAATCAAATAAATGTGTATGTATTCCCACTATATGCCATCTTTTAATACCCAATACAAGTTCCACTGTATTCATTAAGTCTTTCCTAATTATATCAGCACTCACTAATTTGGGACCATCATTACCAATCATTTCAATAGCTACCCCCTTTGGGCTGCTTACTATTGCCACATGGCCAGTTAAGCAATTTACATGCATTATTCCTTGTGTTCCTCTTACCACCTCTGCAAGGTACATATTACAATTCCCATTTTATAAGTGACGAACCTGAGGCTGAGTCCTGATGACACTTAGTCCAAACCACAGGAGTTACCTCTAGATCTATACTGCTTTGTGTAGGTCATTATCACTTAGGGTCCCCAATTAGATTCTACGTGCTTTGAGGACAGAAAACATGGTTTATTTTCCTGAATCTCTGCAGTATTCAACACTGCTGAACACTTAAAACTCATCAATTAAACTAGTTGATTAATAAATTAAATGTTCCAGGCTATAACTTCAGGTTGCTCAGGTCATACAAGAGAGATGTCTCTACCATAAAAACTTATAAAACATCTTATTTTGAGCTACGGGTCTCACTCTCTTCATTTCACTTAACGAGAATAAAGAAAAAAAATGCACAAAAGAGATAAAGTATTATGTGGGCAAGAAAATGGTTTTAGAGAACAATAGAAAATTGAAATTTAGTAGCAAGGTTGTTATACTGTGAATATTTTTCTACTTTATGAAGTAAGAGAGTAATATTATTTAAAATATTCTAAAACTGTATTTAATTTTCTCATTTAAAAACTTTAAAAATACAATATTGGCATATACTAGAAAACCTGGAAATTCATTTACAATGTTGGAGAGCCTGGAGCGTGAGACCAAGATGGCAACAGGCCAAGTTTGAACTGAGTCCTCCATCAACCGGTCCTGTATCTCATATCCCCTTTCACCTTACTTAACAAATGGTCAGGGAAACCAGACATAAAGAATAGCTATCTTCTCCCTTTTCTGTCAACAGTTTCTCATAGTCCTCATGGATACAAATTGAATTTAAATCAATGAGCAGGTTCCTACTAAATTGCTTGACTTCATCATAAAGCAAAACATGAAACTATAGCACAGTTGATTTGATGCAAGGTGCAGGACCTCTGTTGACACAGAACAAAGGACCTCACATTGACCTTGAATTCTAGAAGAATCCAAGTTTTCTTTGCCAGGCAGGAAAGGCGTGCCATGATAGCATGACTGACTACACCTGTCCATCACTGCAGCTATGCTCAGCTACTTGCACTTCTTTGTACACTACTTCTTATTTTCCACTCCCAGGCTGTTGCATATGATCATCCCTTGCCTGGAATAGCTTCCTCACCCAAACATCTCTCGAGACAAGTTTAATACTATACTAAATAGCAAAACAAAAACAAAACAACAACAAAATAATTGATATTGAAAGTAACAGAAGAACCCTCCAAAGTTAACTCTACTAAATAATATTTTTATACTTGATAATTAAAATGATATAAATGATAATGATGATATATGATGACAACACTAAATGACGTCTGTTAAATGGTTACTATATCCCAGACTCTCTGCTGAAAGCATTACATACATTATCTCATATAATGCCAAACATAAACTCAGAGAGGTAGGTATTATATTGTCTATATTTTAGCGACTGGGAAACAAGAGTAGAAAGTTTAAGTAACTTATCTAATATTATACAGCTAGTTAATACAATAGAGCCCAGTGTGAACTCAGTTACAACTGATTTGATATGATAGTGTGAATAGAGCACCATTCATGATAAGGAATGTCTTTTGCTAAATTATTAATCATATTATACTAATGACATTTTTAGGAAAAATCTTAATTATTTTTATAGTCAATAAAACTGGGGATAAACAACAATAACTATAATAGTAATAGTTTTCATCATTATGTGTTGTTCTAGTTACTCAAAGATGATTGCAGGATTTTTATAATACCTATTACAACTTGCTAAGCAAAGTAATCGAAAATGAATACATATGTAGCAGTTTAAATAATTTTAGAAGCTAAAAACTTGCAGAATAAGGAGAATTAACATTGTTCAACCTTTAATATGAGATGGTTGAAAGGTGACAAAAATCTCCATTGATTTATATATATATATATATGTATATATATATATATATATATATATAAAATCTACCTAACCTATTATAGATATATAATCTATCTACCTATTTATATGT
>NW_017731893.1:215989-245485 GCF_001890085.2 Hipposideros armiger
TTTTTGGCACCCTCTGTATATAATACCATGAATTGATTTAAATGCATGTAATTACTGCAAACAGATGTTTATATAAAAAAATGTAACACAATACTTTTTCAGTTTCTAATTTTTAGAAAACTAATGATAATGCTATAAATTGCTTTACATTTTTGGCTAAACCATTTCTAAGGCCTTAACTGAGACTCTTGCTTATGAAGGAAGTCGATGAGAAGTATTACAATCTCTACATATAATACAGAAATAATAAACAACAACAAAATTAAGCTAACATGGTGTAAAAAGACAAAATAAAACAACAAAAAATCCACCAATCTAAAGGGCATAGATTCATCATTTCCCATTATCTCTTTGTGAAGACCTTACAGGTTTGAACTTGTGTAAATGCAAATGATGTGTGTGTGTGCTTTCTGTTCATTTCTTTCAAAGTTATCATTTCCCGTATTTCATCCAGGATTTTTGAACACCTCAATTTTTAAGAAGTCAGCCTCTCTGAAAATGTTGTGAACGTACAAACACACACATGTATTTGTCAAGTGGAAGAGCTGATGCATTACAAGATAAGTGAGATAAATGACAAGGATGCTGTACAGTCTGTTGGTGACTTCCAGATAGGTGCCTATTAATTTGTCTTTGTGCCCTGCTTTTAGAAGCCAACAAGTAAAGGAAATTGTATATGATTTTGTGCAATGTCATTTCCTTCAGTAACTGAGTTACTGTGTGACAGAATCATAGCAGATTGTACCCAAATTTACAGGGGAAAGTAAGAAAGACTGTTAATTTAGACATTTTCTAAGAATATATTTAAACACAAATATCAGAGAAAAGAAGAAGAGGTCACGGTCTTCTCCCAGACTGAATTCATACATCAATGAAAGGTATTTGCTAATGATTATTTAGTACATCCTAGTTAGAAAGGTATGTTGGTTTGCTACATGAAACTAATTGGAGGTAAGATAGTATCTAATGGAACATTTATTAATTTCCTCCAATAAATTGCAAACCTTATAGGCAAGCCAGATAAATATAATGCATATGGAAAAGTCTTTCTTACAGAAACTCTCACTTTGAGTATGTATAATAATATCTTTAAAAGTTAGGAAAGGTACTGCCACAGTGATATGGTTTTGGCAATAAATATTAAACTGTTCTATTGTAAACAATGGATCCAGGCTTACATACTTACACATGTAACTAAATCAATGTGAAGTTTATCTGATAAAGAATAATCATTTGACACTGAATCCTGCCTGATTTTTAACAACAAACACAACCAGCATAAAAATTATACCATTTATACAACTTTTCTCACTAAAACCACTCATATATGCGTAGGTGGCTTATTTTGCAGTTTTGTCAACAGAAGTTGCTGGCAAATTCTGTCTTTGAGAGAGCAAATGCAGATTATTGCCTGATTCTGGATGTTAAGGCTCTTCAAGGAAGGCTGCTTCCATTTTGTTTTTTTTCCTTTTATATGTTTAAAGAACACACAAGAAGCATGCAAACCACTGGGAAAACACAACTTCTGTCCGCCTATCTATAGCTAGTTTCTGGTCTGTAGACACAATTCTTGGAGGAGGTATGGAAGACTCCCTGCTAAATCCTCTCCCCTGCCTAATTCATTGCACGTGGGCACTGCTTTGTTGGCATTGCTTTTGGTGTCATAGCTTAAGGTGTCCTGTAATTCTTCTGTCAATCACAAAGACATTTTGAAGGTACAAATGATATCATGGTTTTTCAAGTCCTTAAATAATGCAAAAAATGCTATTAAATGTGTATATGGCACTTGGGAATATTAGAAGTGTCAGATAACGAGGGCCTCGGGACATATTTTGACTTTTGATTTTAATTTTATAGAAATAGTTCTCTTATATATTTGCACTTTAAATTGCATTTTCCTAGACCTATAATAGATTTTGCACCTCCAAACGTTATCAGCATTATGCAATGCATATAGAGAATTTTTAACCCATTGAATGGCTTTGTATCTATTTTGCGTATATTAAAAATATTAAAACTAGCATATCATGTATATGACTTCAGAATTATTACTTGAATATGTCTTTAAAAGAGGGAATATATATATATATATGTGTGTGTGTGTGTGTGTGTGTGTGTGTGTACATATAAAAATGAAGAGATCTTATGTGATATTTCCAAAATCATAAAGATGGTAGCAGAATGACTGAAGTTTGGGAAGTACTTACATGTCCCAGTCAATTAAAACTATATATTGAAGAGGATTCTGCAATTGTTTCAAAATATAGAACTTCAAATGTCTTGACAGACAAATGTTCATTGTCTGAGTCAATAAGATATTTAGGAAACATTAACTGCAAAAGTCACTTATTTATGCTTGACTTGGATCTGGGAAGTTAGTACTGACAGAATTGCTTTCATTCGCTTGAACATTATCATTCAAATCATTCTTTTTTTTTTTTCTTTCGTTGGTCAAATTTTCTTGAATTTGAACATTTCTCTTTGGTCTTATTTAACTCTTTGGCTTTGTGGCTCTATGATTAATACTTCTGCAAAGTTTTCACAATATTAGCTGAGCCGAGTACAGTGCTACACTGTACATTTAGACTAACACATAGTCTATATCGGAGCAAAATGATATGTTATCCTATGTACTATCAATGTATTAGCCAATAATTTTAAAAAATTAAGAATTTAACAGCAAAGAGTTTTGTCTTATTTTAAAAATGAAGAATTTAGGTATTCTTAAAAACAGCAATATTTCATCATTATAACCCCTGATTATCTTTTCTTTCACAGTTCTGAATATTTTATGTCACTACAGCTATGGTGAGTGAGATCAAAGTTCAAATTCATTACTACTCAGCATCATGATCAAATTGCTCAATTTTTGTGAATTCACATTTGAAACCTTCAAACCATAGCTGACATTTCCTATCAAAATATTTTATTTGATTATCTAAAGAACAGGGACAGATGCTAAGTGTAGCCAAGTGTTATTAAAAATAAATGAATCACATTAAACAGTTATCCTCAAAGTCATTCTTGTTATCCTATGATCATTCGCCCACACAAAGTAGTTGTCAATGTGCCAGCAAGCAGATAAAGATAAAAAAAAATAAATAGCATAGCTATGTGAAGTTCAGAAACAACTTCTTTATTCAAATCTCCATAGATTAAAGAGTGAGTGTAATAAACTACCTTTAAATACACAATGAAAACTTATCAATAGAAAGAAACAATGTATAAAAAGACTCAATGTTTCTACAGACTACTTTTAGTAACATCTGATCAGGATTACCTTGAGCCTGAAAGATCTTAAAAAAACCCCACAAAAATCTGTGTTAATGTAGTGCCAAGAAGGCCATTTCCACAGTTCTTTATCTTTAATAAAGGTATTTTTGGCAAAGGGAGAAAAGAAAATGAAAAAGAAAAAAAGGACATTATCATAACAAGACAAAAATGACACAATAAGAATCTAAAGTAAACTCTGCTCTGATGTGTTCAAAGAGAAAATTCAACTTTCCCATCACATTTCTATGTCTTTCATATAACTCTTTACATTGTGTGTGTTTGTGCACATGCACACACATGTGTGTTCCTATACTGCCCCGTGAGAGACTAAAAGCAGTGCAGGACAAAACATGGTAAGCATTTTGGGATGGTTAAAATAAAGCACTAAATAAATATACTGTATAGCCATCCCTACTAGGCACCTCGTCTAGTCCTACCTTTAGGATGTAAAAACCACAAAAAAATGACTCTAGTAGTAGTGCTAAGGACACTCAATCGCTTTATGGCTGCCATCTAAATAACACTGTAAAATCTTATATTTTTCTGCCTCACTGCTGCATGGAAAAAGAAATATACCACAAACACATACACATATTTGCTATGTGGCAGGAACAGTCTCACAATTGATGCATTGGTTTAAGAAACTGACATCAGGAATGGAAGGGAGGAAGGAAGGAAGAAAAAAAAAAGTTGTAGAATTGTTCCTTAATTTTTAAAAAATATGAACTCAATATTTCAGTGGTTTACTAATTACCAAATAGTTTTCCACATTTATTTTATGGTTACCACTTTACCCAATATTGTGGTGGATACAAAGGGGATTTTAATATACTGTGCTTGCTCAGACTTAAAATTCAACTCTGGGGACGCAACACACCGAACATTTAGGTGTTAAATCTGCTTGCTTTCAAGGGATTCAAGGAAAGGATAGAATAACGTTGGGAAGAAAAACTGAAGAAAGCTTCCTGAAAGTAGCGAGGTTAGAGCTTGTAACAGTAATGGGAAGGACATTCCGGGTGAGAGTAACAGCAAGTACAAACCACCTGTTTAGATATCTGTGCTAAGAAAATTCTTTGTACATTTATTTACTGTAATGGCTTCAGTCCATGTTATGCTTTCAACTTACCAGGTTGATGTGAAGAACCATACTTGCACAATTTCAATGCCCTAAAGGGCTCTGAGCACAGTTGCTTTGCCTATTGTCATTGCTTAGTTACCATTGGTTCAGTTAATTGCTTTTGATTTCATATGCAAGTTTTATTAAATATCGCCTACTCCTGACTGACGACATTTCATTTGATTGGTATCCGTAAATTGTAGTTTAGATTAAAGGTGTCCTCGAATTTATGAGGGGCACCACTTTCCAGCCCCAGTGGCTACTAACCCTTAATGAATACAGAAGCTGTTTTTTTCTTCTCCCCTCAAGCGAAACATCATAAAAAGTAAGTGACAGCAATTGTGACCCTATCTGTGGAAGTTTATGAGACTGATTTGCGGACAGATTGAGTTACAATGTTATTGTAACACCTCATCAAAATCCTTGTCCAGGTTTCGAACAGCAACTTAAGACAAGCGAACTGGCCTGTAACTGCTGGGATCACTTCCACCACCTTACCCAGAGCACAAAATTACCCTCTGCAGTTAACCTCGGTTCTTTTTCTCTCCTTGTTGTGGCTGAGGGAGTACATAAGAGAAATGGGGTCCCTGTGGTTTAGGACAGGGAGGCAAAGGGCGGTAACATCTTCTCTACTGTTCTGCTTCCAAAGACACAAACCTCCTGAAACGACTATGACATTACATTAGCCGAGAAACCAATGAAAAGGTCATGTGTACAGAGTTTATTTAATATTCTCCTATCAGCTTGAAGACATTTCATAGTTGTAGTTTAATTTTAGAACTATTGCAATATAGCAGTATATGTGTTAAGAAAAGTTTAACCACATTTAAGCACAAAAAGGCAATGATTTGTGCTGGTATAGTAACATAATTACAGCCTTCATTTTCACCATTCATTTCCACCGAAAATCAGTTTTCTAAAGGCGATGGAAACCAGTATGGATTTTCCTAAGAAAACATCTGGTAGTTATATTTCAGGAGTGACTTTCAGTACAAGAGAAGATTGTAAATGCAAAGAAAGAATCTAATTATTGTTCTGAAATCCGTTTTTGTGGAGAAAAACCAAAAAATATATCTGCTAGCAAACTAACTATAAGATAGTCCATAATATATTATTTGTCAAACAGGGAGAAAAAAATAATTGTTTGTGTAGCTGACTCCATGTTTCTGACAGAAAAATTCAACAATGTTTGCAAACTAACTGGAAGATTACACTTTAATGCAAATAAAAGACTTAAGTAAACTAACTCAGCTGTGATTGATCTAGAGGCTGACAAATTAACTTCAAAAAACAGTAAAAAAAAACTGTTTTGCAAAAATATACTTCAGCATATTGAATAAATGCATTATGTCTGTCTGTTAGGCTTATTTCTGTATTTAAAATAAATCCTAGTTGGGGTGAGGAGTTTGGTAAAGATATTCAGATACATCACATATAGTGCATTGACCAAATGATGCATAATAGAAAATAGTAGGTGAACAAAGATGCTGAATGAATTCCTCAGTCATAGACAAACCAAGATTTCTTTTCTGAATAAACAGTGAAAATCCTATTTTCCTATCAATATGAGTCAGTACCCACTGCAAAGATTAAAACAAGCCCATACTTGATCACCATTACCTGTATAAATGAAGCAAATCTCTTCTTGATATAAAACAAAATGAAAGTGTCTACCTTCACATGAACTAATTTTGAGGACTGAAATTCTGGCGATTCTTTCTGATTATTTTCATAATTTTCTTTGCTATTAATATTCAAATTATAAATCACTCAATTATGAGAGAAATGTTAGTAGTTTTTTTAATGATTACTTTGTTATCTCTAATAGTATACACTATTAGTATATGCTTAAGTAAAAATAGTGAAAAACTTCAGCATCCTAGATTTAAGGAAAATGCAGTTAATACAGATAAAATTTTCAAAAAAAATTTATGTATTGATTATGTTTTTATTTTAAATTATTCACACCCAAGATTTGACTGTGTTATATAAAAGATTGTTTTATCTGCATTAAAATATCTGTTAATTATATTTCTTTTCTTAAAAATGGCATTTTGCCTAATACCCCTATTTTTCATATTTGTTAAGATAGGTGACTAGTCGCTTTCTTTCTGTATCATTCTCTGTGTCCCTCTATACTAATCCTCAGGGTTCTATCTGTCTCTCATCTCTCCTCACTTGGTATCGTCTACTTACGTGTTTCTATCAACTTCCATGAATTAATCTGCTAGGTAAACACTTATTTCCAGACTTCTATATTTGTCCATACCTCTTTCTTAAGATTCAAGTGTCATTATATATATTTTTATAGTCTAGCTCTCCTGATGGCTCATATGCACATCAAATAGTAATTGATCACACACATCCTAGCATCTTTCTTCCTTCCCTTCTCCAGGTTCGTGGTAGGGAATGGTGCAATCATCTACCTATGTCCTTAAACAGGTATGACAGTAACCATATCCTGTCAATTAAAGCTGCCAAACAGGTCTTGACCTCATCCCCCTTCCCCCACATGTACCCGCAGAAAGCCTTCTGCTCATTCTCCATACTACCAGGAGAACTCCCGCCCATAAAGCCAAATACAATTTCCTATTGAAAAAAATCCCTTAGTAAGTTTAATCACCATTCCCCTAAAGGGGAATTCCTGAGAATGAAATAAACATATCCAGGTCCCAGCCATACTTGATGTTCTACCGTTTACTCTAACCTGTTTTGTTATAGCACACACCACTAGTCTCTCCACCTGGAATACACTCACTACTCTTGTTTTACAATTAGGTCATCATTCTTCATTCATATGTGTTTCCTTATTTTGTTTCCATGATATTAATAATGTATTTGGCTACAGGGGTTATTAAGTTCTCTTGAAATTGTGTATTTCCCCCATTATCTTCCTACTGGCCCTTTAGAGCAATGATTTTGTATTGTTCATCTGTATATCCCAGCATCTTGTATAGTGCCTGACTTCTGTAGGTTCTTAATAATTTTGAATGAGTCCTTAAGTAATTCATTTAATGAATGAAGGCAACCAATCATTCTGAAAGAAAGTGGGGGACTTTAAAAATCCATCTTAATATTTTTTCCTCCAAGTATTAAAAATAACTGAATTCATTAGGTTTAGAAATACCACAGAAGGTGCATACTGTATGCATTTATCTATAAAGGTGTATAGTTATTTCTCTTTGACTTGGTACATGGAACAAGGTAACATCCTCATTATATGGACACAAAAACCAATAATAAATAAGCCCATAGCCTTTTCCTGGATTTTAGCTAATATCAAGCATAGTTTTAACGGTCCCAGAAGCTACAACAAGCAGAAAGCAAGAATACACACAATTAGTAGTGTTGAAGAATTTTGGCCTCATGTCTAGGACATGATGAAACAATGAAACGTTTTACGCCTTTATATACTCTATTCATTCTGGCTAGGATGAGCTCTGACTGTTTCTGAAAGATATGCTTCATTTACAGAAGTTTCATAAAGAGTATAAGCCATATGCAGAGAGCCATTGATTGTAAATGTTTGCATTGCAATAAAATAACACTGTCAAATCTGGAAAACAAAAGGAATAAGACAAAATTATAAAACTAAGTAAAGTAATATAGGAAAAAATAAACTAAAGGGATCTTCTAAATGGCTGGGAAAATAGAAGTATATCAACTAGGGCTTTACTGTTTTCTATCTCAACGTAAGTTTTAATTTGATAAATCTGCCTCTTTTCAGCTGGAAAATCTGAATCTGTAACATTTTGAATGTGTTTTATTCTAAAATTCCTGTAAGAGAATTAAATGGTATATGTTTATGCATATGCTTTGATTTTTCAAGAGTGCGGATTTTGGTTAATGTGAACAAGTCAGCAAGAAGGATGATTACCAGCAAACACTGGTTGCATGCACACTATTGCAGAGCACTGTACAATGAACTAGGTATACATACAAACCAAGCTCAAGGCGTGCTTTCTGATCCCCTCAGCCTCGCCAGCTAGAAGTGATATCGATATCAGAATGTTACTAAGCATTACAATACACTGCAAGTAAATACCGTCTTATAAATGCCTTTTAAGAGAATATGATGATGCTATCCAGGTGTCTTGATATATCAAAGGGGTTGTAAGTTCTTAGTTGAGGGTTAATTAATAAGCACATGACTAATCTGATGGTACTAGCTAGAGTTTTACAAAGAGATGCAGAGGATTTAGTAAAGTAGGGAAGAGGCGAATGATTTTCTAATTCAGTTGGTAGCTATAATTCAGAACTGCAAATTGGCTGTTGCACTCTGAAACAGAAAAAGTGGATGTCAGAAAAGTCTTTATACAACATTTTGCTTGAAGTGGTCAGAATAAGAAGAAGCAGGTCCTTTTACATAATTGATGTGAAAATTAAGAAGTGGTTGCTAGACGTGAGGATGTTGAGATAAGCAAACATACAGGTTAAATGATAACAGGATGGTTCCATTCATCTTGGCGCTCTCCTTGAGGAGATACTCAGAACTGGGCAGAGAGAGATTTCTAGGAGCCAGAACTCAGAGTGGAAGAAAGGTTAGAGGTCATGACCACTTCCCTCCAGAGCAGAGTTAAAAGCACACTGGGACAGATAAAGCCAGGCGTCATTCAAACAGGCTGGGCCTAGAGCCAGAAGAAATATGATACAATTTCTTCAGAAAGGAAAGTGAGAAAAGTATCACATTAAATGTGATGCCGCTTAAATCGAGACAAGGATATTTAACTTGTATTTTGGAATTGGTACCATTTAAATCTGTGTTTTGATATATTAATTTTTTTTAAATGAGCAAAAGTTCAGAGTAAATGAACCATTTTCTTTAACTGGGATTTTTTCATCTATAAAATACAGTATCACATTAGACAATTGTTAGGATGTCTTCCTGTTCTAACATTTTATATTTGTATTTTGTGTACACAAAGTATAAATGAGTTGGTGGTGTGTAGCACTTCCACAGAAATGTACCTCATTTATGACACATTTCTTTTTATTGTGACTTTCATAGTCATTTACGATTATGTTACATTGCATATCTTAATTAAATATGTATCTCTCTTACCCAAAGTGACCATATAATTTAATGTCCAATTAGGTTTACTTTTGTGTGAAAGGTCGTGTTATTAATAATTATGTCAGCGCAATAGGTGTAAACTTGGAGAGTTCTGGGCAAGTTAGAGCTTTTGGTTTCCCCACCCAAAATCCATCACAGTATCTTCTATGTAGAAATGAGCAATCAAATATTGTTATAGAAATAAATCTATGGAATAAATACACTCCTGCTATTTATAGATGAATAAAGTCCATGCACTGATGAATGACTAGTATGAAGAATTTACGCACTCATAGCATGTGGTATTATGAAACCGTACCATGTTATTGGGACCAGTCTTGAGAAGTTCAAATTTTTTTTAACAGATATGTATTGATGGAAAGAGGTTTTGTTTTGTTTTAATTCAAAATTGAAAAAGCTGCCAGAGTTCTCTGAGAACAAAGAATCAGAACTGAAAATGGACCAATCTAATTACTGGAGAAGGTATTTCTAAATATTATTTAACTTCTAAGCTGTAATGTTTACCTGCTCTATAAGATAAAAAGTAGCTTTTACCTGTATCTGTAAAACTAGTTAGAAAGCTTGTGGACCACAGGTCAGGCAGGTTGTGGTCAGAACCACCCTGGGACAAAGTCTCAGAGTTTCAGGAGGAGTGTCACAAGCTAGGGCCATCTGATAATCTAGCATGATATTAGCAACCTTTCTTACATTTTGATAAACGTGATGTAGTTATAGAATTATTATCCAATAAGATAAAAGATGAGGCATAGAGTGTGATTAAGAAAATAAATATATACATTGATAATACATAATTACTCAGATATGTTGTGTCAGAAATAGTTATCAGTGTTCAAAGTTGTTGATTTTACTTCAAGTTCAAATTATACACTTGTAAAGCCTAAACTGCAATTTCAAAAGCAAAACTACATCTAATGTTTTCCTTACCTCCTAGTTGTACGAACAGTAATCATAAGAAATTCTCAAAAATTCAGCTTTCTGGTTACTAATCCCCCTAAGGGGGTAAAGTAGTTCACTCACTCACTCATTCATCCATCTTTTAGCAAATATATGTGGAACACTTTGTATCTGCAAAGCATTCCCCTGGGCACTGGGGACATAGCAGTGAACAAAATAGACAAGTCTCCATGGAGCTTGTGTCCTAGTGCACAGTAAAAATGATGTTAGTAACCGTTTATTGGACACATATTATGTTCTAGGCGTTGTACCAAAATTTGCATTTGTGTGTGTGTACAACTCTAAATCCCATTCACAGCTTCGTGTCATTGCTAACCTTTAAAAACATGCAACAAAAAGGTTACAGAAAAGAAAACTGAATTTTAGAAAATGTAATTAAAATGTTCCAATGATTCATGTGCAAAGCCATGCATCAAACCCAGATCTGTCTTACTATAAAAAACATGCTCTTGACTCTTCTATGCTACCTATCTCTAGAGAAAGAAAGAGCTCAATTTACCAAAGAGAACAGGGAGAGGCCCAGAGAGATTAAGTGATTTTTCCTCCTTAGTAATGGAATGACCAAGTAGAAGAGGCTAGAAAGAGAAATTTGTTACTTTAAATGAGGGAGAGCTGTTAATGCAGAATCTTAAATTAGTAATCCATCTGTAAGTTATAACATAAGATCTCAGGAATTTTCATTTAAAACATACTTATAATGTAGTCATACTGCAAAATGAATTTTCACTGTCATTGAGTTAAGGATTCTTACATTGTAGCTCTTCAGGGCAGAGGCCTCATTTATTAATATTTCAAGTGTTGAAATATATGCAAGATTGTATAAATTCATTTCAATAGGTTAAGAAGCATTCTAAATATTACATTTCATTTAATTTTGTTTTTGTTGTTGTTGTTTTAAAAATAAAAGAATTTTCCATCTGTTGTCTCTGGGGTAATTTGTACCCAGAAAGAAAAAAAAACTCAATGTATAAAGTATTTTAAAACTAACAATCGTGCTAATGTGATATGTCCAGAACATCTATTTTTCTTTTGCTTCATTTATATTGCTCAAATACCATTGCTGACCTACATGCTAGCCAGGAAAGCTATGCTATGTCCTTCAATGTATAATGAAGGATTACGGAATGTAATTCACTGAAATAGAAGATTATAATATCTAATACATATGCATTTTTCTTCAAATGGATTTATGAACAATTTCTCTAGGACACTGCTCAAAAGACATCGTGTTTTCTGTATTTCTTTACTGGTACTATATATTTTCCACAAATCTCCCTTTTTTTCCCCCTTTGTCTTTCAACTTAATACTTTTGAATACAAGGAAGCCTCAAACTCAAGAAAGGGAACACATTAATTGTTTTTTGTTCCAAATTTTTGTTGTACTTAATACAATTGTGACATTAGTATTCTGTGTAGAATCAGTTAAATGTAAATAGCTATTTTCATAATTTTATAAGACATAAAAAATGTTCAATTCCTTTCAAGAACACATTTAGATCTTTGCAGAGACTCTTAAAATCTGTGCAACTAAGATAACATAACCTTCTTAGTTCTCTTTTACTGCTCTCTTCACACCGCCATGAATGACCATCATCCATGATCAAAAGGAACTATTATAGTATTTCTGTTATTATGACACAGAAGACTTCAAACTTCTCAAGGTCTTATGCTTCATCAATAAAAAGCAAATGTACAAAATCACCAATAAAATTGTTTCTTTTAGGCTGTCTACTTATAAATCCCACTGAACTTAATAGTCAATGGTTGGACCAATAATAAATTTCATGAAATTTACAGGTTGGCTAGAATGATGATTGACAGAACCATAAACTATATCAACAGTAAGCTGTGTCCTTGAGAGCAAGATCTGCTTTGGTCACCTTTCCATTAGCAGTGCCTAGTATAACATCTGATTCATAGTTGATGCTTAATAAATGTTTGTTGAATGAGTAAATTTTAATTAAAATAATTTTAGTTTATGTTCTCTCATTGAAAAATAAAAATCACCAGTTCCCCAATTGCATTTTACCCCTAAAGTAAAATATTTATATCTTCTTCATTTTATGCCCTAATATATATGTCAACAGCATTATCTATAAATTGTGGATTCCTAAAGGTCCCTCTTAGAGTAGTGCATCTCAAAATAGGTCCATGATATATGGTATTATATGGAATATTATAAAAATGTATATATGGCACATAAATATAAAGTATTTATATATGACTATCTTTATTCTATTTCATGAAGCGACTCCTCAAAATCAACAAAATAAATAAGCAAAATGAGTTTTAAATAAAAAGTTTATTTAAAACTTTTTAGTTACCTGATATATTTTTTAGTTACTTATAATGGTTGAAAGTTGAAACATTTACCATCTTTACAGTGTTTTTTTGGCACACTTTTTGGTTACCAAAGGCACATAAATATAAGAAAGAATATATCTGAGTAACAGTGGTTCGATTCCCGGCTTGAGCTGAGCTGCCGCTGAGCTGCCAACAGATGGCAGGATGGCTCAGCTAAGACAAAAAAACAAAAAAACAAAAACAACATAAGAAAGACTATTAAAAAATCGGGCTTTTAAGAGTGTTTATAAAATACACAACAGTCAGAAAATGAGAGGTAGCCCTGTCTCTGCTAACCCACAAGACCCTCAGACCAGTGCCTTTACTTCCTTCACACAGCTCAGCCATTTAAATTATTAGGTCATGCCTCAATATGATCAGAAACTTGAAAGTATTTCCTGGTGCATAAAATAAACCTGTGGGAGAAAATAATAACTCAGGAAAACAGCAAAAAGAGAGCAAGTTACTCTTTTTCTATAACTGGAAAGCCTTGACTGAAGAGGTGAGTTTTGAATTGATGGAATTTGGCGGATGAATAGGAGTTAACAAGAGAAGATGAAAAAAGGAGAAGTATAGGTAATGTATCACCCAATGCGAAAAGCCCTGAAGGGAAAGATCCTAAAATAAGGAAGTGGCTATGTTTTATTTGGGTTGACTTGCACTTTCTCTTTCAATGGCTCTGGGACCACAATTTGTATCAGTGGTCTAGTGCTTCAAAGAGCAAGAAAGGGAACACTGGGAAACAAATGGATATTTTAAAAGGCCCAGTGGGAGCTGTTGAGATGCAGGCAGAGGGAACAACCTCATTTGGGTTAGCTACAGGGACATAAATAGGAGGATCAGTAGAGCTGAAATTGAGAGGGTCTCAGGAGTACTCAAGTAAAGAAAATCTTGACTTCATTCATGAGAATTGTCTTCTCCATGTTCTCCTGCTCAGTATGATGTAATTCATAGCTTTACATAATTTGAACAGGGATCACTGCACTGATGTTTAGAATGTTACAGTTTTATGTCTCATATCAGTTGTTCAGCCTAAACAGCAATTGTAGAATATTAGGTTAAAATAAATTTTAATACAAACCCCAACTGAATGGTGACACAAAATGAAATTGCAAACAAGGTTATGCAAGGACATTAGTCACCGTTCTGAGCTGGAATCTAAAAAGAGAAAAGAAACACACATAGACAGGAGCTATGAGTAATTAACCAGAGAAGAGATTTATAGAGAATGAGAATCTGTTGTTGCCTTCATATATTTATAAAGGATTGCTAAGGGAAAGAAAATTTTAACTTAAGAGGATACTAAAAACAATGAGTAAAAGTTCCAAAATTGGGTTTGTAAGCACACATTTGGTACGAGTGTTTTCATAATTTACAGCTATCTGAGGATGGACTACAGCATAAAGAAATAAGCTTAAATACCAAAAGTGTTCAAATAGAACTCGGATGTCCATCTGTTTGGATGTCAGGGGATTTCACTGAATCAGGCAGTAGCTTAACTCTGTTCCGAAACTAAGCTCTGAGTTTATAAAATTTACAACAGTGGAATAGTTACTTCTGCATAAAATAACCCTTAAAATGGAAAACATCACTTCATTATAAAGGTATTTTAATTCTTTCTCTTAAATATAAGACAAAAATGTGCAGACTTAAGAGAATTAAAAGGTATCCTGACAAATACATACACACACACACACACACACACACACACACACANACATATATATATATATATATATATATATATATATATATATATATATAATTTTTAGATATGTATTACTTAATTGCCTGATACTAATATACTTACGTGTATAACTGCACATTTATTTACATAATGTTTTAGGTTTATAAATTAATATTTGTACCAGGAATATGTAAGAAAGGTCCATGTTTTTCTAAGTAGGAGTATGTCTTGAGAAAGGATTTTTTTTTCTTTTGTGACAATATAAGAATTAAATAGTAAAATGATCGCTATACAATAATTTATGATGAAGTTTTTCATCCAAACAAAATTCATTTTCTCATTTTTTAAAATCTTTATTTTATAGGAAATTCTATTTTTTTTGTTTGATTTTTTTCTGACATGACTTTACTTTCTTTTCTCACTAAAAAGTGAATTCATCAGGTTTAGAAAAATCACAGAAGGAACATACTGTATGCATCTATGAATGTGTATAGTTCTATCTCTTTGGCTTGGTATATGGAACAAGGAAATATCCTCTTTAATAGACACAAAACCAATAATAAATAAACCCGTAGCCTCTCCCGGGCTTTTAGCTAACAAAAACATAGTCTTAAAGGTCCCAGAAGCTACAAGAAGCTGAAATCAAAGACACACACAATTAGTAGTATTGAAGGATTTTGGCCTCAATGCCTAGGACACGATGAAAAACTGTTATGGTTTTTATCCTCACCCTCTCTTCATTCTGCCCAGGCTGAGCTCTGACTACTTCTAAAAGCCATCCTTCATTTACAGAAATTTCATAAAGTGTTATATTTCATATCATGTTAGCCTGATTTAGTGACTTTTTAGTCCAACCCACTTCCTTTTGCATAACAACACTGCTTCTAAGTCCACTTTGTGTCACTTGTTAAAGTTCCACCTAAAGCAGGCTGGAGGCAAAGATTTACAGCTTATCAATGGACATTGTGCTCAGCCAGTGGAAACGTTTTGAGAAGGTTGTCTTCATTAATGAGCTCTTCATATTTTGTCAAAAAAACCCACAAATCTTAATTTATTGGTAGCCCAACAGAAGGAATCTTAAAAATCTATGATTGGGCCTTTCCTCTGTCTACGTTTTCTTTTTTTTTTTCTTTTTTCTTTTTTTTTTTTTTGTCTACGTTTTCTAACGAAACCTAGATTCCTTGTATAATTTGCCATTTACTAGGTTCCACTGAGAAGCCTGTAAGATCACCAGTCTTTTCCTAAACCCGTCAGGAGTTCAAGAGTAGAACAGGCTATAAAAGCAATGCGAACCACATATGGGCTCCATGCTTATCGTTCCAGATTAAGTACATTGGCAATATACCACCAACAGAGATAAGTCTCTTGGCAAGTAGCAATATGCAAACATGTACCGTGGTTTCAATGCATATTGCATTCTTCACCTCCTGTCAATGACTTCAGTGTTTCCAAAATGCTGTTTCCCAAGAAACTAATGGAGGTAAGCAATTTTTCCACTGTCTTTGTGCAATATCACAGAAGACTTTAGTGAGTTTCATCACTGCCTATAGGTAGTTTTAATCATCGACACCTTAAATAGCACCATTTTCTCTTTTGGTATCACTGTTCTGAGTTGGAAAAATATATTCATTTTTGTCAATATCCATAAGTGTATCTCTATTCGACTTATACCAAATAGTGCAGATTGATTTAGGATGACATTGGTGTTTTATTAGATGGTTGCTCCCCTATCTTTGTCATTTTGTGGCACTCTTGCCCCTCAACAATTCCCCTCACCCCATATTTCCATGCTTTCAGGTTGGCCAGGACTGGCAAAGAAAGTGTTAGGGAGCCAATGAAGCTCTAACAACCGCTAGGGGTCGCCCTGGGCAAGCTGACATGGCCGAAATCATTTGGTTTCTCCTTTTCCACTGTTAAATATGCCTCTGCCCTCTTCCAAAGCAGGACCTTCTGGAACCTGCTCATACTATTTGACACTCCCTGTGGGACTTTGCTCACCTGCAGATTGAAGCAGGCTTGGGTCTCATTTTCTCAAGGCCTCCGTTTTACAAGGTTTCCATCTTCAAACCAAAATTTTAATGACTTTTTCAAGAAGTATTATCAACTATCCCATATTCATTTGTTCAAGGCAGCTTTCTAGACACCATGCTTTAAGCCATAAAACAAACTTTACTTGTATCAATGAAAATCACTTAACAGGGAGATATTCTTTTGTGGCAGGGAGGCAACAAGGTTAATGCAATATATCCATATATAATAAAGCCTACCATTTTGGACTGCACACTGTTAACCAGGCACTGTACTAGGCACACTAAATGTACTATTTCATTCAGTTCACACAATAACCCTTGTGAAGGTAGATCTGTGGATGTTTTTATGTTGTATATATTATGACAAAGAGAAGGTAAGTCCTTCTCCCAGGGGTCACTCAGCCGGTAGGTGGAACTGCAAGGTTTTACTGCAGTTAGATCTGCTCGACCCCAAAGAAAAGTCTCTGTTTTGGAGTCTCCCTAACAACGTTGCTGTGGCAGATTCTGTTGGCCATTTGTCAAGAGTAGTTTGTCTTGCCCATCCAGATACAGAATATTCCCAGCCTCCGCTGCAGTCATGTGTGTACATGTAACTGAGCATTTGTCAATGAAAGGATAGGTGCCATCCCTTGGTCAGATGCAAATGTGCCTCCCATGAATGATTTTCTATGCGCTTTCCCCTCTGTCAACTGAACGTTGACGTGTAAGGCAACTCTGAAAGTCAAACGCTAAACGTGGCAGAACTTCTATTAGCAGAAACTGTTGAATGGCTACACGGTGGAGAACCTACCTGCACACCCATCAGCCCTACGCCATCCATCTGAAACTGCCTCGAACTACAGAATGGTTAGAATTTTTTTTTCTATTGTATTTCAGCCCTTATACATTTTTCAAGGTTTATTTATTACAGCAGTTCACTCACTCTAACTAAAACAGTCCCATTTACAAACGCAACCTCAAAGCACTTTCCTAAAGAAGTAAACCCTAGCCTCAATTATGCCCATCACAATGTTTTCCAAAATTTGGTAATCTGAAATAAAAAAAAAAAAATCCGCTGCATATTCTAACTATGACATCTAAAATATCAAATTTACAGTGACAAAATTCACTTGGGTTATGCTTTAAACTCATTCTCATTCAAACAATATCATTCTCTTTCCTAGGAATACTTTACTAACCATTTGGTCAACAAGAAAATTCAAGGCACTAAGACCTCAGATGTATGAATAAAACTGGTTCATCACCTTGCCCATTTATAGCTTCCTATTAACATTATATATTTACAATGGTTTTTAAAATGTGAATTTTAGAAACTTAGATTTAATTTATAGACCATTAATATTCATTTGAAGTTAGAGTTTAAAGAAGACATTTACTATGCCTACACTTATTATATTAAATATGTTCTTCTATGTACTTCCAATTGTTTATTTCATGTATTTGCATAATTCTCTCTATGTTTATCCTATTCTGCGCCGTATTCAAGCACTGGAAAATTAATAAAAATAAAGAATCATTATACTTGAGCAAATGTATTAGCATGAATCAAGACACACAGAAAACTCTATTCAAAAAGTGTACAAATCAGCTTTAGAAAACGACACTGCATTTTGACTCACAGTTTAGTCATATAATTAACATTCTCCTAGTGGTCATATTTTGGCTTTGGGATACACTGTCCAATAGAAGAGGGATTGAGTCAAATCTAAGTTAAATTCAGGTGGCCTTAGATGTCAACTTTCAAACCCGAGACTGATGATCAATTTGTGTAATATGGGTACATTTGGTAGGTTACAAACCCTTCAGAGGCATGCTGCCAAATTTTAAGTATGTAAAAGTTACTTATTGTTGCAACTGAGTATACATGGTAAAATGGTAATATCTGTTACATGTAGTTTCCTCAGTTATCTAATGCAGTACAGAATAGGAATTCCTTGGACTCCTCATTAATTAATATGTAACCTAATAAATAGTCAAGGCACATTTCTTGCACTGTTTTCATTTTCTCTTATCACAGAGTTTGGAAAAAACTTCAAAGCTGTGGTTACTTCTCATGGAGGCCAGGAGAGAAAGGTAGGGGAAACAAGAAAAAGAAACAGATTTACACAACTTATAATGATATTTTAGGATTGACTGTAGATTTACAGGTATTTACTACATTACAAAATAAACAACAACAAAAAATAGAGGTGAGATATGCAAAGGACCAATGCTTATAATGAATCATGGCGATAAATTCTTTCTGTTCACCTAAGTTCCTAAGTACCACCGTCACTACCTACTGACCACCCCACTCCACCCCCCGCTATGAGACAGTCTTCTATAGTGGTGATTGTGTGTTAATTACAGCTATCTTGTGGTTGGGGTCTTTTAATACCTTTAAAATAGGCTGCCAAAAATTCTACTATTTAAAAGCATGCTCAAAGAGAAAGAGTTGGCAAATTACTTGTCTAGAGGACACTGGAAACGATGGAATAGTTTAGTAAAATACCCCTTTAAAATGCTGTAATAACTCCAGAGGGGTCCTAAAAGATCGGGACAAAATGTTATTTGGTTGAATATTATTAGAAGCCCGTTCTAATCTAAAATTCAGAATGAACCCATAGAGGATCGCCTAGAGTTACTTAAGCTTGTCAAAGTTTTAAATTCCTAACTTAAGAAATGGTATAGTTTAGAGACTTTATATCTAGACTGCCTGGATTCAAGACCAAGCTCAGCTACTGACCACTGTGCCTGGAACGAGACACCAACACTCCACATGGCTTAGTTTCTTCCTCTGAGAAATGGGGATAATCGTGATATCTGTATTACGGTGTTACTGTGAGATTTAAGTTAATATGCACACAATTCTTGAAATAGGATTAATGCCTCATACATAGTAAGAATTCCTAATTGTTAGATATCATTATCTTTAAAGCAGACTCAGAGACCACAGAGAGCTCCAAGAAAAGGTGGTTTTAATTCTTTTAATGCAGCAGATATTTAGATGGAACTGGTTCACAATATCTACTTAAGCCATAACAAGACCAGAGCAATGGGTCCAATATGTATTTTATTTTTTACTTAATGACATGAGTTGTTTTTTTTAAGAAAATGACTTCTTGAAATAAGTTTTAAAAAATCCTTAATTTGTGACTTATACTCCTCAGTCCACAGAGAGAGGTTAAGATTTTTTTTAAGTTCTTATCATAATAACCTCCCTCCAAATTTTAACCAAATAAGAATGTGTTATAAAATGGGTGATACATAAAAACAAATAAATAAATAAAATCATGCTGTTTTTTAATCTGCTTTCAATTGACAATAACTGTATATTATTCCATTTTAATAATGGAACATTATTCAATTTTATTGTTATAGCATTACTTATTTAAATAGTCAATCCCATGCTATAGATTAAAAAAAAAACTTTATGAAGTTTTATCCATTAAAAAAAAAAAAAACAAAACAAAAAAAACATGATAACTTCCCTCCCCCCACCAATCCTTTTTTTACAGATATCAGAATATTTTCCTGGAATGAAGTTCTAAAAACCAAAATGAATTAAGACATTTTTAAAAACTGTATCACTACATTGTCTTCCAAATGGATTGGATTTTACTAGGTTGCACTCATACCAGCAGATAGCAGACTGCCTTCTTTCCTATATTCTGTCAATAGAATAAGTCTTTTTAAATTCAGCCAATCTTGTGTCCAAAGAATATAGCAAAGTGTTGCCTCCATTTGGATATGTGTGATTAAATATTAATGTTTATCAAATTTTCAATTGTTATTTTATGAACGCATAATCATCCTTTGCTCACTTCTCTATCAGGATTTCTATTTTTGTCACTGATTTTACAGAGCTTTTAATCCATTAAGAATATTAACTATTTGTCAAATGTTTTAATTACCATATTTCCCCATGTATAAGACACTCCCATGTGTAAGATGCACCTTAATTTTGGGGGCCCGAAATGTGAAAAAACATGTATTACATAAAGTTATTGAACTCAACTTTTATTCATCATAAAATTTGTACAACTCCTCATCACTGTCAAAACTCCCAACCATTAGCTTGTCCTCATCTGTGTCTGATGACGAATCACTGTCTTCATAGATTGCCTCTCATGGCCTTCTTCTGCCGTGGCATTTTCAGTAGGGTTGCTTCTTCCCGTAGCCAGTCTCGGATTGTTTTCTCAGTTGGAGGAGGATCAAACTTATGTCCAGCAGCACAATTTCCATTCACTTTTACAAACTGGATCACTTTTAACTTGAATTCAGCACTGTATGAAAATCTTTTCTGAGCCATTTCTGGGCAGAACGTGGCAAAACGTAATCTACCATAATATACTGGTAAGAAGTGCGAAACAATGAGCGCGAAGACAAGAAGCGTGAAAAAGCGGGAAACGCAAGTAAAAGAATCTACAACAATGAGCGCAAAAACAAGTGCGAAAAAAGTGGGAAATGCAAGTAAAAAAATCTACAACCACTGTATAAGACACACCCAGTTTTTAGACCCCAAATTTTTCAAAAAAGGGTGCGTCTTATACATGGGGGAATACGCTAATTGTCCCAGCTAGTCCTTTTTAGTTTATTGTTGTTTATGATGGTTACAGTGTTATTTTAAACTAAAGAAAACTGGTAAAACTTTTCTTACCAATATTAGGCATATGAAACATCACTACAATGTTTCATACAGCCAGACCTTCAAAAATATTTTTTTAAGAATGTTACATAACAAGGAGAAATTTTACACTAATAATATGTGAAATGAATAATTACAAATAAAATTCACTCTATATATGTTATGATCTCAAAGTTAAAAATCAATGTAGGTTTAAGGCAACAAAGATAAATAGAAAAATATTAGATGTTCTTATTTCTGGTTAAAGGAATTATGGGTGATTTTGTTGTTGTTCTTTTCATTGCACAACTCCCCCCCCACACACCCATCCGGCACACAACATGTGGTTTTTAAAATGAGAAAAATGTATTAGTAAAACCAAACTTTATCTGTGACAGCTTGAACCAAATTCCAACATAAGAAACACTGATGCCATTTAAGGGTTTCTGTACCTCTCTGTAAACCTAACAAAATTCTACTTCTACACAAGATAAATACTTCATCCTAACACACATTTATCCAATGCCAACATGATCATTGTAGTGTTAATTAAATTTTATCATGACAGTGAGTGGCAAGACTGCAGGGCAAGATGTTTTAAAGATGGAGCTAACCTGTTTTACTGCAAGATTTGCTTAGAGACAGAGCTAATTAGTTCAATTACATTTACTTTTTTTATTAAAAAATAGCATCTTTAAAAGACAGTGCATTTATGCAAGCTCTGAGCAACAGCGGTTCGAGTCCCAGCCCCAGTTGAGCTGCCAACAGGTGGCAGGGTGGCTCAGCTAAAAGAAAAAAAAAATACAGTGCATTTAAAAATGAAGCATTTTTCATGTCTGTACAATTTGATCATGTTACGACAATGGTGTAAGGAAAGCATTTAATAAGGAAACTCATGTAAAAGAAAGTAGTTACACAAATCCATTGATTCTAACTCCAGACTTATCAAGGTTTACAAAACCAGAGCTTGAAGACTGAACATTAAGGTATTAGTGTATAAATATAAATGTTTCCTGAAAACATCTATTTCAAGCTGTATCTGAGAATATTCATCTTGTTCATTCCAAATTTCCTATAAAGATGGGTATTATTTACTAATCCTAAATATAAGAAGAAAATAAAAACGAGTGTACTTTCTAAGTATGGAAAGAAAAGATACGAGGCAAATATTTAATTGTTCAATTATAATTAGCTCTCAGTCAAACTGAAATATATAAATATATATGCCTATATGTGTGTGTATATAGATGTGTGTATGTATAAAGAGGTTACTAATTTTATTTAACACTTGTTTATGATAGAATGTGATTCCGTACAATAGCGGCCAGTGAAAATTCTGTCGATATATTATTCACCTTCAATTTAAGAGCTGCTAATAATAAGTCTTGCCTTTTCTGATTTACAACAAAGCAATAGAAAAGGTTATATAAATGCAGATTTTATTTCTTCACTTATCAATTTAATAGATATTTACTGAGCACTGGTTATGCTTCAGTCACTATCCTAGAAGCAGCAACTGCAACACAGAAGAGAGCTGGTTTCTACCAAGGGACCCTCCAGGACAGGGAGACAAGGACAGAAACACAAGTTAGCATGGCAGAACATAGCATACAGCGTGATGAACATTATGATAGGAATAGTTCAGGGTGCTGTAGAAGCCTATAGTCTAGGAGACAGAGGAAGACAGGCCGACAGGACTGTAACCCAGGCAGAGGGAAGCACCCACTAAAGAACCATGAAAAAGTCAGTCATGACTGAGGATAAAAGTGGCAAGGTATGTTTTTGGAAAAATGGCAAAATCCTTTTAGTCTATACAGGAGTCTGAACTTTCTCCTAAGAGCAACATAGGAAACTTTAAAGATTTTAAGGAAGGAAGGAAGATGATTATATTTGCATTTCAAATCATTCTTGCAACTGTGTGAAAGAGCATTTAGCTGGGAACTGACCAGGAGGCCGCTGCAGTTGTGTGGTGGCCTAGATATAGGGGGAGGCTAAAGTACCTAGAAAAGCAGCTGAACTTGGGAATCATTTAGGAAGAAAAATCAGTAGGACTCGGTGAGTGACTGAAGGTGAGACTGAAAAACAAGGAGGATTCAAGAATGACAGATTTGGGGCCCTAGATCTTCATTTTATAAAACATAAATAAAATAACTTCAAATCAATAGTCACTAAAGATAACTTAATTCCCGAAGGCTTCTCTTGATTAAATCTAATATAATTCCTTTTAGGTAGTCAAAAAGAATAATTTATTTTCCAAATTTTACACTGAATTACTTTTCTTATTATGTATTTTGGCATGTATCTAATTAGGTAATAAGTTATATTAAGCAAAAAAAATGTTACTTTAAAATAAGACATGACGTGCATCATTTTTATTTGTTAAATAATTTATTTATTTTTTTATTTATATGTAATTTTTAAAGGCTATATCTGAGTTCAAATGATGTTACTTGAACCAAACCATAGGATTGAATCTCTGAAGCTCAAGCTGAAGGGATAAGAATACAGAGCAAACAAAAATAAGATTATACAAACCCACTGTTACCTGATGTAACAAGACCTGTGTAAGTACAAGACATTTCCAATTGCTTTGCTATTTGAACAATAATTATTCACCTACACTCTGTCTCCAAACTTTAACAAAAAGATAAAACTTTTAAAGGTAAGCTGGCTATTAATATGCTTGGGTATAGAGGTAACAATTTTTTGTCAATATCATTAGCAGAGTCATTTCAAAATTAATTAACATTTGGACGTGCACAGTACAACCTAACAGACCGCCTCTCGTATTAGTAGCTCATCAAAAGTTAGCTGAATTTAAAGTAGGTAATTGTGTTGCTAGAGAAAGCTATGTTTTGGTTCCTAAAAATACAGTATTTCACATCAATATGAAACTAGCTATAAAAAAGGATTCATCTGGTGAGCATTCATCTTAAAACCTAACCTTGGACTTCCTTATTTACCCAGTGTCTTCCTACTCGTTCCTGCTTTCACCAGACAGGGCATCTCCGGATTAGACATGGATCCCAGCCACAGTTCTACCATTATTAGCTGTGCAATCTTGGATAAGACTTAACCAGCAATTTAGTCAAAATTTCTTCATTTATAAAATACAATGCCTTCTTCACAGGGTTATTGTGAGGATTGGAAAGATATATGAAAAAGATAAAACCCAATATAAACAAGAGAAATACTGGGGGGGTGCCAAAAATATGTATACACATTTTAAGAGATGTTATCTCTTACTAAAATAAATGTCAAACCCCAAACAATTCATTCACCACAGCTCATTAATTTTGCTTCCTGATGTGTTTTGTTTTACTCAACTTTTATTTGATAGCAACATATAATATACTTTGGTATAAACAGTCCCCATGTGCTAAGAAATGTCACAGCTAAAGGACCCGTTGTTTTTTCAGTTCAGAAGTGAGAGAGGTTTATAAATAAATTACATCTATTATTTCATTTATTGGCTTTGTAAGGCAATTATTTTACATATAGTTAGAATTAACTGACCCTCAATAAAGTCAAATTTCAGCACAGAACAGTGGTGCACTTAGTTTTTAATACCATGCTTGCAAAAAATAGGTCAAATACTTTTTTTAAGATCTTAGAAAACAATTTTAGTTCTATTAAATTTATTTATCTCCCAGGATTTGTTTGGCTACAAAAAGAAAACAGTTCAATGAAAGCGGGCTATTTGTATCCTCAGAAATTTTGGGAGTTCCCTGAATTTAAAAGCAAATAGTACAGCTTTCATATTCACTCACTTCTATGGAAAACAGTATGGAGGTTCCTCAAAAAATTAAAACTAAAACCACATATGATCCAGGAATCTCACTTGTAGGTATTTATCCAAAGAATCAAAATGAAAATCTCAAAGTGATATCTGCACCCTCATGTTCACTGCAGCACTACTTACAATAGCCAAAAAGTGGAAACAACCAAATGTTCATCAATCGATGGAAGGATAAAGAAAAAGGGATATATGCATACAATGGAAAATTATCCACTCAAAAAAAGAGGCAATTCTACCATATGCAACAACATGAATGGAGCTAGGGGACATTATGGTAAATGAAATAAGCCAGTCACAGAAAGACAAATACTGCATGATTCCGTTTTTCATGAGTTATCGAAAATACTCAAAGTCATAGAAGTAGAGAGTAGATTGATGGTTGCCAGGGGCTGGAGGAAAGGAGAAATGGAAGTTACTAAGCAACGGGTATAAAATTTTAGTTATACAAGATGAACAAGTTCTAGAGATCTATTGTATACCATTGTGGCTGCAGTTAACAATACTGTATGGCACACTTAAAAATCTGTTAAGAGGGCAGATCTCATGTTAAGCATTCTTACCACAATGAAATAAATTTAAAAAGGCAAATCTGAATTTGAATTATTTCTTATACATTTCCTTTAGGCAGGTCTGCTAGTCATCTCTGCTCCTGATATCTTGATGGAGTTTAAGTGGACAGTTTAAGCTATAATAGACTGACATTTTTGGATGGCTTGAAACTACTGAACAGAAGCCATCATTGGTTAACCCTTTTATTATAATAGGTTTTAAAGTCTAAGGAGTTAAAATTCAATACTCACACAAGTCATGAGAGAGGAGAGAAAAGTAGAATCCTAACATAAAGCTGAAAAATAGCATACACCACCAGTTCCAGCAGAAGCTCAAGGATAATAATTGATGCAGCAAGGTAATGATCAAGTTAAGAGTAGAATTACTTTCTCAAGTTATCCTTTCTTCGTCTTCTTCCCTCAATACTCAGCTAAGTTCTATTTATAAATTCTGTTAATCTCACCTGGACCACAAGCAGAAATACTATATTTTGCTGTATACAATGTATACTTTTTTGCCCAAATTTGTGAGGGAAAAATAAGGATGCACATTATACATGGGTAGTACTAATTCCATATCTATATAAAGGTTTTTAATTCTTTTATTTATGCTTATGAGTTAAAAGTGTAACTCTAGAAATCAAGAACGATAACCACATGCAAAATAACACCCTGTAATACGATAACCAGTTTTGTTGAATTTACGACAAACTGCAATGATGAAGAGTTCTTGGCCTTCTATGATACGTAAATATCGTAAATTTGTTACTATTACATAAAATTTCTTGTACCTTGTATCTGTTCTTGTGTTTTATAATTATTTGTTACATAAAATGTCTTGCACAATAATATGTTAAAAAATTAAATGCTAAATTTCTTTTATAATATAAAAAACAAGTACTCAATGTAAACAAATAAAAATTTGAATTAACACAAAAGGTTAACACAAAAGACTTTTTCTCCTAAAAGTTTTGGCCAAAACATGGGTGTGCATTACACTTGGCAAAATACAGTAATCACTCCTTCCTCTGTTCCCCAATTATTGATTCACTCATTTATCCATTTGCTCTTTCATTCAACAAAAATTTTTGAGCAAACTATATGCACAACACATAGTACAATGAGAAAACCCAAAAAACAAAAAATCACTTTTCTCATGGAGTTAGTAGGCATATAGGGGAACACATATAATAAAGTAAAAAAAAAAAAAAGTAAAATCTATCATAGGTTAATTATAGTATGTTAGATGATGAAAAATGGAAGGAAATTAACAGGAAAGGGAGAAGGTGTGCATTTGGATATGGTGTGTGCAACTTTATATACAGGACAGCCTGTAAAGGCCACAGTAGGAAGAATAACATTTCATCAAAAATCTGAGGGAGGTGAGGATATGTTCTTATAATAATTGTGCTATTCTATGTCCTGCTATATGCCAAGATCTTGAAGGTTAAGGACTACATCTTAATCATTTTGTATGCCAGCATCTAGGTCAGGAGCTGCTATATGGAAGGACATTGCTAAGTTATGTTGAATAGAGAATCTCAATCAAGGTTCTTAAGCTAAAGTTCAGTTGTCTTTCAACTACACTTGACTTTCTACTTCAGAAAATTCTTGAATTTGAGTGTGATACTGATGTAAACCAGCAGCATACTTGGAGCTTCCTACACTGTCATTGCTTGACAATTAAGTGTAATAGGAGTATGCTTCTCCACATGTGATAGCCCAACACATTCAGGGCACTGAAGAAAACTGAATCCCAAAAATACTGAGGAACAGCCCAAGGCCACTCAGAGTGTGAACCAATGGACCCCCTAAATCTACATGTTGACAACTTAAATAATGACATTCTAAATAAATATATTTTATTAGTTTCTGTCTACCGTAACCCTGATGTTGTTCCAGGTTTTAATATTTTAAGTATCCCACAAACTGACTAATTTTATATATTTAGCACTAGTGTCACTAGTAGGAGTCTGAGAAATTTCACGCATAGCTACCTTTGTACCTGTGGCTACAGACTAAGATTAAGAGGTTTCGCCTTCAAATGCCTGCCTGTAGCGGTACCTCTGTCTTTAGTAGGTCACTATACAGAGAAAAACTCCCTAAGAGTCAGAGGAAACTACAAAAGGAGGTTCACCTTGGGCTGAAAATACCACCGCAGACCTGGGACTAGCATGACCAGTCAGTCTGGGAGGATGGAATGGCCAATTTCTTCGTGCAAAATGGGAACAGCATATATGGCTGAAAGCCATATTAGGGACAAAATTACTACTACTTATGTGCTGTGGCAAAGTGCAGATAAAAGATGATTACACATATTATACTTATCTAGTTTTCATTATAAGCACTAAATGATTGAAGATTATAGAAAAGCCAGACTGAATGAAGAGTACATAACCAGTACATTAACACAAAATTTACCTTTGTTGCTCACTGTTAAAAACCTTTCAGAGACTCATTGCAGACTGGGGACTGACTCTGGTTTGTCATTTGGGATAATGTGAGTGCATTGATTATTGGTCCTAAAAATACCAATACTTGCATTATGAGTCCTTTGGCAATTCTCCCTTACCAAGAAGAAGTCCAAACTCCTTCGTATAAGACACAAAGTTCTTTGTGGTCGGGCTCTTCTCTCCTTCTCCACACATTCCACACCCACCCATCTTCAGCTCCCTGCAGTTTCCTGAACAGGCCATGCTTTCAACGCCTACTCTAGTCTCGGTGCCTGCATTCCTTTCTCTGCATAAAAATACTCACCAGTAGGGTGCATTCCCTCAAAACAGTTACCTTCATTTGGAAGCCATCCCTGAACCCCACTATCCATTCCCCCTGAGTTAGCACCTCTTCTCCGTCTAAGTCCTATTACCTTGGAGCTTATCATGCTGTATTGAAAGATGGTTTGTATATTTGTCTCCTACACTGGACTAAAACTTCTAAGGAAAATGTCTTATTCGTGTTTGAGAAAGCAAAAGTATTGAGCTGAAGAGCTGAATATAAAACAAAAAGAAACGAAAGTAACATTTACTGAATGCTCAATAACCGTCAGTCACTCTTCCAAGGTTAGGAAACTAAGGCACAGCAATTCAAGGTAGCTCGTCCAAGATTACAAAGTTAGTAATAGACAAAGACAGGACTTGAACTCAAGCATTCTGATTTTAAAGTTCATAATCTTCACCACTATTGTATAGACACTTATTGAATATATGTATTTATGTTTTTAAGTTAATAAAGAGGCATGTATATGTACATATGCATACATATACTATTCAAATGTATATACATGTTTGCTTACTTGCATATATCCATGGAAAAAAAATTCTAAGATGGACTCTGAACAGTAGTATAAAGTAAGTTACTTCAATGAATTAGATATTGTGAAAAAAAACCAACTGATAACTTAGAATTTGTCTTCCTTCCAACTATTATCATAGTAAACTACCTAATAATTTACAAAATATAATATCAGTGTACATGGGGTGTTTTTTATGTATTGAGATATTGGGTTGTCGGAAAAGTCGTGAAGCATGTTTGCACCAGATGGCACTAATTCATTTTTGGAAGTACTAGAGTCATTCACATCTATGTTATTGCTAAGTCATTTGACAGCTGACAGTTCTAGCTTCATTCTAAAAAATAATCGAGCAATTTGGTTGAATTTTGGAGATTCTACAACAAGTTGAAGATGGAAGACCAAACTGTGTATTTTTGCCATATTTTACTGTTTTACTTCCATAAAGGAAACAATGTGCGAGTCAAGCTTGTGAAAAGTTGCATAAAGTTTATGGTGACAATGCTCTACTAGAACGTCAGTGCCAAAGATGGTTCATGAAATTCCGTGCTGGTGATTTAGATCTCAACAATGCTCCTCGGTCAGGGAGGCCCACCGAGGTTGATGAAGACAAAATAAAGGCATTCATTGAGTCAAACCCACATTACATGACACGAGAGATTGCAGAAACATTGAATATCCATCATTCAAGCATTCATGACCACCTGAAGAAGCTGGGATACCTAAGCAAGCTTGATATTTGGGCTCCACATGAACTCAAAGAAGTTCATTTGACG
>NW_017731893.1:246615-276478 GCF_001890085.2 Hipposideros armiger
GTGGAGGGCAGTGTCACTGGCCCTCATATGTGGGATCCGAACCGGGGCCCTCTGGCGTCCCAAGCCAGTTCTTAACCATCGCGCCACTCGGCTGGTCCTGCAAATTTTTTTTTAATTCAATATTTTCTATACCAGTGGTTGTCAACTCTACTGCACACAAAAATCACCTAAAGCTTTAAATAAAATCCTAAAAAACCTGATGGTGGACCACCAACACTCTCCATCCGCCCCTAGCAAGATGTACTGAGACCTGAGCATTATGGTTTTTTAAAAGTTCCCAGGTAATTGTAACATGCAGCAAAGCATGGGAACCAGAATTGTACTGAAATTTACCAGAATTTAGTATAAAATTTTACTGGAATTTCTTCCATATCTCATTTAAAAACAATTCTGACAAATGAAATCATCCCAAATGATCATCAACTCAATAATTCCAGACTCAATTTGTAGTTTCTGGTACCAAATTCATTATCTGCCTACTGAATTCTTCAAATAGAATTTCTTTCATTTTGGCTAATTCTCTTTACAGATAATAAAAATGTCTTCACTAAATCATTTATTCAAGGACATAGTTAAATTTATTCCTTAATCACACAATTTAATTATGCAATATTATGCTTCATTTTCATAAAATATCCATTTCCATTTGCTTGCAGTGGAAACGCAGGTAGTTTGGACAGGCAACGGGTGGTTTAGGAGGGAATTTGAAAAAAAGGGCAACAATACATAGAAAAACAAATGTTGCAGGATTGTGTCACACCACACACTCCCTTCCACAATCTACCTGTCCGGCCTAATCCTTGTCTATAATCTTAAATGCTGCCTCAAGTTAATAATGTTATGTAAACAATACTGATGTTTATGTTCATGTGGGGATATGGTCTTACGAAAGCCAACTCTACCTATTTAAACATGAATACATTTACATGGATATCAGTATTCTACATCTAGTAGTCATTGACATTATTCATATATATATATATATATATATATATATATTTTTTTTTTAAATTCTCTTCTTGTGGACCCATGTTAGAACTGCATTTCCTCACACCAATGAACTCAGACCGGGCCATTGGGCTGATTTGATCAGAGAAATGTAAGAGGAAGTGTCAGGTGTCACTCCTAAGCAGAAGCTTCAAGAGCCAGTAGAAATGGAACATGTTCTCTCTTCTTTCTGGTACAACAAATGACAAAGTTCTAGACAGTGGCTGCCCCATTAGCCTAGGTCTAGAAGTAGGGACAAGGATGCTGTGAAGAGCAACTAGCCATTCCTCACTGGACCTTTAATGTGAGTGAAAAATAAATCCTTGATGTTTCAAAATCCTTTATATTTGTAGATTTGTTTTTTACCGCAGTGTGATCTAGCTCATCCTTAATAAAATGCAATATATTACATATAATTATGTAGTTAAATAGACAGCAACTTCAGAAAAATACATCACATGCGTAAATGAATTTGTTAAGTGTAAGAACTGGCAGTGCCCTTCTCTACTGCAGGTACAAAGCTTGTAAAACTGCAAGGTAAAAACAGTGATGACTAATCTGTAAAGCATGATGACCAAAGAGTTTTGTTTACCACATGCTCATGCTGAGAAGTCCTTAAGCACTTTCTTTCACTATTAAATTTGCTAAACAAGTTGTTGGCTCCACTGTGCTGACACCATAAGTCACATTCATCAGTCTCCAACATGACGATAAATCACTGAATGATACAATGAAAATGTTGATCATTACAGTTCAGTAACAAATATATGACTAAGTCTGTGTTCTCACAAGACATCACGTCAAACACAAATTTCAAAATGGAATGATTCTTCAGACTAAACATCGCAGCATTCTGAAGTCTAAATGCACATATTCTAGTTGTAGACATACACAGTGAAATAAAGCCAGGTTTCATCTGCAGAAAACAACACATCTAAAATAATAGACTTGTAAATTGATAGATATTAAAGGAACCTCATGGACTGGTTAGTTATAAAATTTGAAATAAGCATTTCTTTTTAATTATCTTGATTTTCAGCTAGTTTATAGGTATAATAATGATAACTAGAAGAAAGACATTTTACTCAGATATACAATATATTCACCGAAAGACTGAATCATAATGGCTTTCTATTAAGATATATATAGTAAGAATCGCTGTTATTAATGATGAAACTTGTGTAATGTATTTATTGATACACTGGTTAGTGTCAGAGTGTGGGTTAGGGTAAGGCAGTCAAGGTGAATAGTAAACATATTCTAGTGCACAAATTAACGTGTGAAATTTCATAGTGTGTGTGATTCATCACAAATGGGGAAAAGGTGGTTTTATTTTTTAGAAGAAACTATTGGGTTGTCGGAAAAGACAACCCAATATAATTGAGAAGGTAAATTTAAACCAGGAAAATATGGAACATATACATGGATTTATTTTGAGGAAATTTTCTTTCATTTTCTTACTTAAGTTTTCTATTTTAGTTTGGAAAATCCTGAAACATTTAATGTTTGTTTTAAATGATGTATCAGGAATCTCTACACCATGAAGTGCATGTGTGCTCTCACTAAATAATATATTCTTCTCATTTTTTCATTTAAGACTAAGAATTATTTAAGACCAAGAATGCTACATGTTTTTTTGAATAATAAAAGTGTGGTATATATTAGCTAAAAAACAAAAATGTGAAATTAAATATAAATAAGTGTTATTAGCTGTTATATTACCTCCCACTTAATAGTTATTTCATGTAAGATTAAGATATTGTTAAATTATTCTTGTATTGACTGTTCATCATATAAATTTTGAACATGTACACAAATATGTACATCTATATTTATATGCACATATTCATATAGTTCTTCAAAGATAATTTTTGAGTAACTTTTGCTTCAAAATAATAAAGTACAGCTACACTCTATAATGATTGACTTTTTAAGTTTTGATTTAGGCAAAATTTTTACAACCCTATTTTTCATATTTGTATTTAGACAAATTAGAACATCCCTGCCTTAAAAGATATAATATTAAAAAGCAATTTAAGTAAAATTATCTAAACTAATTTATTATAAAACTCTTGGTTTTATAACAAAGTAAACCCAACTAAAATTATTTAACATTTGAAGTAATAAAGTGTTATCTGAGTAACTAGAACCCAGACCAAAAAAAAAAAAAGTCATTTAACTTTTTTAAATTAATTTAATTTAACGGATTAAATATAGACATGTTTTTGCATTTATTTCTATTCTGTTGGTTTCAAAGTTATATTACTCAGTGTCATAACCAATAAACTTAGAAGGCTAAAGCAGTCTTTAAATGATGCCCCTTTCCCAGTTTAACTACATCATCTTTATTGTATAACTTTTTTCTACCCAGAGGATGCCTATAAATTTTAGAAATTTCCACCATGGGTATCTGTAAAACCAAAAGTTAGAAAGACACATTGACATATATCAAGAAGGAAATTATATCAAAATAGTCAACAAATGAAATGAGAAATGTTTATTGTGCTATATACTTTGATGAATAAGTACTGCTGCCAGGGAAGGGGGTGTGATGGCTTCTCCCTTACCCTAACTTGTATTCCTAAACCTCTCTTTCAGTATGTTAATATCGATTTCTAAATTCTGCCAGCTTTGGATCATAGAGAGAGGAGTAGAAAAGTTCATACTTGATTGGTAGAAGAGCTAGTTTGGGATCTCTTAGAACTTGCCAATTGTTTAAAGTGGTTCTTCTCTCCCAGGTACTTTCATGAGCTCTACTAGCTCTCCTCAGCCCTGCCCCTTTAGTCACAGGTCTTTTACCTAAAGTTCCCTTGACAAGAATGAAGGCAACAATTAGCCCCTCATTGTCTTGCAGTATCTGCTTCTTCTATCCCTGCATAGGTCATGTTGACCCTCCAGACCATCCTCTGGGACAGGACTAAGATGAAGCCACACCAGCTCTTTCTGACAGCCCTCATCCAGCCCATTAAAGACTTATTCTGTTTCTTGGATCAGCTCTGGAAGTCCAACACAATCATGTCTTGGTCACTCCAAAGCCAACGTCTTTAGACTGCCTCTCACATACAAGTCCATCATATCCATCAAACTGATAAATTCCCTCTTGAGTTTTCTTAAAGACACACTCATGGACAGAATTATGCCTACACTCATCCGCCTCTGGAGGATGTGGGAACAAAAAACACAGCACAGCAGAATCTATCTTTGCAAATCCTCTTCGATCCCCCACTTCATTGCTAAAGTGTTTAAAAATCCCAAAAGTAGTTTTCTCCTCCCTTTCTTCTTTCAAATTGGTTGTGATAGCCTTGTACTTTAGAATATGGTTCCTATTGCCTTCAGGTCTCAGCTGAAACTTCCATCCAAATGTATTCAATTACATCTATAATTTGAAATGAGGTAACTTATGTTTTACAAAGCAGCTTAAATGTATTTCTATACCATGTTAGTGCATTTAAAGAACAGATCATGAAGTGTTCAGCCCCTAACTGTCAAGTTTTGTAATCAGCATCAATCTGATGAATAGGAGAGTTCCTTCTGCACTGTTTTGTGATGTGTTGCTATACACTGAAGTAAGTAGTATTTTTATGGTGCTTTATAGGAGGAAAAGTCCTTGCACATCCAACCTCTCCTTTACTCATGACTTCAAATGAATGGGGAAGCTAAATACCCACAGACACATCTGGCTAGATCATTAAAATAACTCAGAATATTAAACAGCCTCTGCTGTTATATCCCATTTACTCAACTGGATAAGCCACTTTTACCAAGCTTAATTTAATTATGATGACCATACTTAACAGTGGTTGGAAAGAATACAACTATAAAGTCGTCCTATAGTTTGTGTTCCTTGTTTGTCCTATGCTCGCTAATGGAAAGCATCTGGTTAGTTTTAAAAGACAGTAACACAAACAATATGGGGAAAGCGTGCTGCAGCAGAAAGGGCCCTGTGCTTGGAATCATTATCCGGCTCAATCTGTATTCCCACTTCTCTTGCTTAGGCTATTTTATAGGTATTACCAAAGTTATTTTAATAAGCATTTACTTTCAGATGAACATGTACAAGTGTGTGTGCACTCACAGACAGACACACATGTGTGTACATTCCTAGAGAGTCACACAACACTCTAGTTATCTTCTGCTGATAATACACGATCTATAGTGTTTCTGTTCAAGGAAAAAAGAAACTTTCAAAATAATAAAACAACAGTATACTCCAGGACAGTTCATAGCTATAGAGATTTGGTAAGCTTACTTAATCTTTCAGATTCTTAGTTTTTTGTTGTTGTTGTTGTTGTTTGGCTTTTTTATCTGCAAAATATGGATAAAATGCCAGTGAACTACTTGCCAGAGTTCATAGGATCTGATAATTTATGTGGAAAATCTCCATAAAGCAGTACAACAGATAAAGTGTTTAGATCCTACTCCTAAACCTACACACACACACACACACACACACACACACACACACACACAAATTCAAAAATAACCTAGCAATATCCCACAGAAATTTTATCTCTGAAATTTCCTGACTGCAATTAAAGATCCTTTAAATTTCTACTGTAACATGCTTTACCACTAAAGATCACCACTTAGAGTACTTTACGTAGAGGAATGTTTTGTAAAACTTCTCATTTGGCAGATTCATTGCACTATTAGTGAAGGGCTATAAAAATTATATTTTCATTCTATATTCTTTTAACTAAGAACTTTAAAAAATCAAAATGATTTAATATTTGCCATTTAGCAGGCTGAATGTCTTTAGTAGGTAGAGGTGTCTTGCATACAAGAAGTTCATCTACGATTTGAAAGGTGATCTTTCTCCTTGAAATCTGAAATGCTGTAAAAACTTTATGTGGCACTGAATTGCTTCATTCCAAAAACTCAGGGCTTTCTAATATTACACATTTAAAGAAATTTCAAGGTTCCAATCTCAGTATTTTAAACAAAGTTGGTAAGTTGGATACTTAATTTGAAATTTTTGATCCTAATAAAAATATGAAGTTTAACAGCTCTTTCCCAGTCCTGCAATACGCAGAAATTAGAAATGAGTACAGTACTTTTTTTCCCCCCTAGTTTTCATTCTGTTTGATATGGATCTGAACTAGAAAGCATATTGAATTGATTTAAATTGGAACCCACAGAAGGAAGCTGGCTATAGACATAGGGGCTAACTCATAGTCTGTGACCAGACTGGTTTGTCTAATGATGTAGTTGTTGTCACACTAAATGACTACATGCGCAGATTTCTGTCTAGTTAGACATTTGGCTTGAAATAAACATTCAGAGAACTGGATCCAAGCATCAACGAGGCCAAAAGTTGCCATAAGCTCTGCCAACTTAATGCTAATTCAACTACGAGTAACATGCTTTTTCTGTTTCACAACAAATGAGTGTTTGAATCTATTAAACCAAATCTGATGATGATTTCAGGAACATGTCTGACAAGAACATTATCCCAGTACAGTATGTCTGAAACCTAATTTTCCTGTCAAACGTCACTTACCTACCTTGGTATCCTAGAAGTGGAAGGAATGATCCAAGAACAGAGAGAGGAAATATTCTGGCTGCGTAATTTGATTCAGAAAAAAAAGCCCATGTTTAACTACTTACTTTATTTTACAATACCTATTTTATAACTTGGTGTAGAGATTATTTCTTTGTCAAAAAGTTAGCTCCAGCCCACCTTCCTCAAGTTTTTAGTGAAAAGCAAGACAAATCTAATGAAATGTAACAGCATAAGTAAAAATAGTTTACATAAGGCTTTCTTTATGTCACTTAACTTGGAAAGCTGTATACTTGTATTTGCAGATTTTTATACTGTACAGCTGAAGAGACTGGCATCTAGAAATGATGGGAAAATATTATGGGTGGTGAACACATAATGAAAGATACTTAAAAAAAAGAATGTAACAGCACACAGAGTTATTTGGATGGAAACAGACACACACACACACACACACACACACACACACACACACACACACACACACCAAACAGGAGACTTGCCAGGTTAGTTGAAGACTAAAGGGATATACATGTCTAATCAACATCACATGTATTTACTTGGAAGACTGTAGATATACTGTGCATATCATTGGCATGCATTGGTATTCTAGGACAAAACAAAGAGAAAATACTGAACTAAATATGAACATCAATGCCTGGTTAAATAGCACCACACCATTTTCTAAACACTATTTCTGATGGTGTTTATTCTCTTCTTTGAAGTAGTAATCTAAGTATTAGTTTTCTGTATTGATGTCAAATACAGATGTGGCTCTTTATTTAGCAATATGCAAGAACTGGAGAATTTCTGTGTTCCATTCAATTTATGATATTCTCCGTGGGCTCATAGCAAGCTAAAAATTTGTGGGACCCAGCGCAAAATACAAATGTTGGATCCATTATTCAAATTAAGAATTTCAAGATGGCGACAACAAAGCACAGGGCTCTGTGTAACTACAGATTGCAGACTCATGAAGCCAGCCACACACACAGATACATCACCAAAACTTTCTATACACTTGCATTTGTATTGCTAATAGGACTGCCGAAGACATGGAGGGCAGTTACTGAAGCATCATTCCTTGTCAATTTAATCAATGGAAAGCTACAGTCCCACTGGATCCGCCCATACCTATTTATCTGCCACATCAAAATGAATGGGCTGTTGAAAACATGGCAGCGAGGATAAGAAGTGGGGGGAATTAAGACACACATCAAGCCCTCCAGTTTCCTGTCTTTGATAGAAATACACAATACTGTTTACAGCATCCTTTCATCCCTTCACTAGAGAGGTCTGGCTCACACCACTGGAGACTTGTGAGAAAACACAATCCTGAAGAAAAGGATTTAGAAATGTTTGCTCATTTTCAGGATCTTTTCTTCCTACATTCAAAAAGATAATGAATATCTATAATAATCTGAATTAAAACCCTTCAACTTCAAACTGCCTCGTTCTTGAATCATTCAAGCTCGCATAATGCAGTCCACATAAAATATGAATAAAGCCTTTGAAACTATAACAAGATTAACTGATCTATGTATACGCACTTTGTGAAAAACCCAAGTTCAACGCTTACATTATTATTAGCAATGCAGTATATTACTGACATGTATTTGTAGTCTGGGGTTACTACAGAAATTGGACAAGAAAATTTCTCCTTCAGTGCAGTCTCCAGGCATACCTCGGTAATAAATGATCCCTTTACTGTTCATATATTGGCAGGTTTTTTTTCAGTGTTTCAAAGCTTGACTAATCCACAAGATAATATCGGCATATTTAAATCCTTAATTTCACTAAATCCAACTTTATTTGGTGAATGAGTAGATTTTCCACTTCCTTTCATCCAAACTATCATAATAGGCCTTTGATAAGGTAGTATCATAAATTGATTTACTACAGGGAATATGCTTCTAAGGAAAACTAAGGAAGGGGAAAAATTTATACTTTTAAAAAAGTTCTCAAAAATTAGCATTCAAGATAGAAAGATAAGGAGATACATTTTATCTTCTTATTTGTTTTGAATTATACTATCAGTCCAATTTAATAGTTCACTTGAGGTTTATCATGTGCATTTCTAGTTACAACACATGCTAGATAAACATTTAAAAATTTCACTTATTCAATGCTTTCTAGCCATAAGAATTTGTGGCAGATATATCAATGTCAGTTTCTTAGACAAAAAATCAGATTGCCTACTAGTTACTTACTCTTACACGGATTTAAATTAACAAAACAAGAACTCAATAAATATAAGAAAATCAGAAAGAAAACATGAAAGTAATGGCCATATGATGCTTAATAACTGGGTAGTCACGGCTAAGCAATATTCAAATTTTAATAGTTCTCAATGAAAATTATCGTTCCCCTCTATGAAACCTGATCAATCACTTCATCAATTAATATCCACTTATTACAACAGACCTTGCCTGAGGACTAATTTGTCTTAATGACACAAAAAATGAGATATACTTCCATTTAAATTGGTACTCCTCTGAAAAAAGAGAAAGAATGTTGATAAATTCCACTATCTTAATATTAAATGTAAATACCAATGGTATGTGTGAAATGCTTATTCATGTGATATAATCTAGTTGCTGGTATTTTCCATTCTAATTCATGTAGTTAATAACATTTTCAAGTGTCCTCCAAATTTAGTAATTACAATACAATGCCTAAATATATAATTTAAAGGAGTTTAGAGAGTATTATTTAGAGTAGCCCAAATCAGTGTATTTTCTACCAGTCAAGAGACTAAATTTTCACACTAGTTTCATATAATAGTAATTTTCTATCAATAGAGTCTGCCTTTGCTAAAAAAATTAAATTGCCATCTATATACAATAGAAGTTCATAAAATAAAAAGCTTTGCTTCAACTGTTAAAGCACTAACAAAGCAAAAAAAAAAGGAAAGAAGAAGGAATTAAACATTCTTTTCAAAAATACTAAATAGCTTGAGAAACATTTTCTTAACACAATTAAGTATGCCTCCCTTGGATTGTTAATTAAATAACTAATTAAAAATGTTTTTTCTTTAAAAACATAAATGACTTACCACATGAACTTCATAAGAACAAACTATTTAAAGTAGATTTTAATGTGAGGCATTCATTACCAAGACAATTGGCATTTCTGAAATGTTTTAACCTTGTATTAGGTCCATAATACTATAGTATGATAGAATTGTTTATTATAATTAAGTTTATTAGATATTAAATTAAATATTAAATTTCAGTGGAAGTTAGAGACTCAATATATGAATTTTAGGGAGACACAAATATTCAGGCTATACGAGACACAGTATTTGTGAGTTTAACATACTGTGTCTATATGTGTGTATACAGAGTGTGCCCAAAAATGTATACATATTTTAAGAAAGGAAAAAACTGTATTAAAATTGTAATACAATGAATGAGGCTAGCATTCATTTGATTAACTCCATCTTTTGAGCAAACATCATACTACACATTGCTACCGTAATTCAATTCAACTTCGAAAAGTAATATAGAGATAACATCTCTTAAAATATATACAGTTTTTGGCACCCCCAATATACATGTGTATACACATGTCTTCAATGTATTGTATTATTATATACCTTGTTTTCTAGAGTTCAAATTTATTAATTTAGTAATTTAATAGACTCATTAATTTTCCAATTTTTCACTTAATAACTTTTTGAGGACTTACTATATGTTAGGAGTGAAATGCACACTATTCACTTTTGCATAATTTATGCTTGAGACACCTGAATATATCGGCATAATGTTTGATATATAAAATATTATGTGCTATTGCCAGTCCACCATTATGCATAATATAAATAATAGTGAAATCTTAAGGTTGCACCTTAAATTTTTTCTATGCAACTACATTTATTTAAATTATTTTTAAAAAGTAATTTTTGACCTATTTGGAAATGTCTTATACTTACCTCTTCAAATGTATATATGATGTGCTTTATTTCTGGGAGAATGAAATCTGTTCAAGTACTCCCAATCAACAAATCAAAAGTTTGGGTCATATTTACACAGGCCTTTGTCTTTTCAGATAGCGTTTTACTTTTTCATTTTAAGCATGTCCTTTTATGGAAGTTCCTTTTTGCATCCCACTCAGAAGAATAATGTCATTATTTCCAAAGCCCTGCTCTAGACTTCCTAATAAATAAATCATCCTTCTGGTGTGATAAAGACCAAGACATGGTAAAAATCATGGCATGCTCACACTTAACATTATTTACTCAATGGCTCTTTCCAGGCAAATGATAAGCATTATGAGGACAGGGAATATTCTACTCTTAACACATGGCACAGTGCCTGGATCAATAAATGTACGCTAAAAAAATGAATAGATGAAAGCAATAACTCTATTTATATAATTTTTTTTTTGGTTTGTTTTGAGGGGTCATTTTGGTTAGTACAAATTTGGAGATTTCACTCCAAGTGTCACTCAGATTTCTAGGTTAAAAAATGTAACATGCTGTAAAGATGAGTCACACAATTGATCACATGTGTCTCCATTTCATGGTGACGGCTTTTATACCCTGCAGTCAGAAAGGCAAATATTTTTAAAACCCTAAACGAAATTTACTAACTAAATTAATAGATATATTATTTATTTCAAAGAATTTCAGTGAAAGTTGTGGGTTATATATTAAGAGAATACTTACAGAAACAATATTACTATTCTCATGAAATGTATTTATTTAATTGGAAATTCTACACTCCATGCTTTTGGAGATTCTACTTATAAAAAATGGAATTTATATTTATTTGTCTGTATTCACAGGGTCTGTTCTGAAAAATTTCTTTAGGGTCACACTGACAATAGCCAGTTATCAAACCAAAGGCTATTTATGCTAATAAATTACATTACATACATTTAAACAATAATTTCAAAATTTTCAACTGTCTCAACACTTTTCTTGTGTTATCTAGTTTTCTTGTTTTCTGTATCTAGTTTGCAAAGTAGGACTAGAAAATTCTGTTCACTATATACAACAAATTACTTTCTTGGAGGCTGTCACTTGGGGATACTGTCACAAAATAATAAGGAATTCCACATCATATTTGGTTTCTCACATTGCAAAGGTGAAACTCAATGTTTTTTCAATAGTTCCTTGAAGAATCACAAAATAGAAGAAAAGAATAGATCGCTGAAACTATCAACATTAACATACTAGGAAAATATGAAGACATGAAAAATATTGTAGGTTTTTTAGAGCTCTCTGTTTGAGAGCATAGAATTTTGACCTGATTGCATAGCTCTGTAGAATAATGAATTGGAGACACCTTTGTAATCACAAGAGATTAAGAACTGAACCAGTAAAGTGAACAGGTTTATTTAGAATACTCTCAGAAAAGTCTGAGAAGTTTAAAATTAAAAGTGTATTATCTATACAACTCTGATTCAAAGTCTAAACTCAGAAAATATATGACACACACATGTAGAAAGGAGAGACCTATTCAGGGAAGGCAAACACAAAGGCACGCTGGCATAAATGGAAACATGCAGTTTTAAAGACGCCCCCAGTGATAATGCACCACTGAAATGTGTCGCACATTTAGAAACTTCATATTTGATTAAATATCTGATCTCTCATTGCTCAATGGGCGATACATAATGTATGCTTAGTATTTGCCATATGTTGGTGAATTGTCACAAAAGTGTCCATTTATTAAGACATGGAGAAGAAAATCAGTAGCTTTGCAAAGTCAGCAGAAAGAGAAACAAAAATTAACAATTTGTCTTAAGTCACTTGGACACCAACTTTCATCAGGTGTATTCTATGCACAAACAAAAACGTTTGCTGTAAAAGGAAAGCTCTCACAGAGTTCTACCTCATCTGTGGTCTACCATCATATGACACAAAAGACTAGTATACAATATGCATAAAACCACTGGCTCTTGCTTTGCATTCATTTTGGTAGGGGAGGAATTACCAAGTTAGATGTTAGTGTGGCTCCAAGTTAAAACATCAAAAAGAATTAACTAATGCCAATTCAAATATATAATTTAAAATTGTCAAAATTAATCCATTCAGCTCTTATAGCATTTCAATAGAATATTTATCAGCCATTGGGAGAATGAACATTACTTTAAAAAACATAGAGTGTAATAGCCTTAAAGAATTTTTCAAACTTAAAATATGCAGAAAATCATAGTAGATAATGTTAGAAGATAACAAAGTACTGAACGTCAGTTATAAAAGTTGGAAAATGTTTAAATAATCTGAGTAAATAAGTGCTATGAGTAGAGCTAGTGATTAGTCAATGTTTGTGACGCTTACCTCCACAAGGGTGGATATATGAGGAGGGAAATAAAAACACAATACAACTCCAACTAACACAGAAAGATAAGCATGCTTACAGAAACTCTTCATCATATTTGGGGCTCTCATTATAGCCATCACATGCAGGACCAACTAAAGCTTTGTAACTAAGTTACTATCTTTTAAAAAGTGACACAAGAAGGATCCCAAAACTGACAGTGACAGTCTGAAACACAGAAAAAAAAAAAAGTGTCATCTTTGAGATAAAGGGGTAAGACCGTAACCAGGTTTCAGTTAGTAATGTCAATAGTCGGTCACCGTTGGTAAAACTACATGCATCTACAGTGGGACGATGACATATGGATCATTTCAGTTCATATTGCAATAAGGAGCAGAAAGTAAATATGACATGTGTACCTTATTTTTATTGACACATGGGATGTCTGTTCTATGAACTTTCTGGGTTAGTGTAAAAATACATAGACAAAAATGATTAAATGCTAATTAATTCCTACCCACACAGCATAGGCAAACTAATAATCATTATAATTCTGCAAGTACATTTTCAACATTCTTTAATTAAAATCTGTGCATTTGATGCTGTCTCTTGCTAGCTTTGCATATGTGTGTTCAAATTTAAAGAGGGTAATAACACAATGCAAAGAGAACTTTTAATTAGGGTCCACTTTCCCTAGCTGGGGACAGGCACTTACTTGACCCTGTGATTTGAAATATTCAGCCAACATGATCAGAAAAAGTCTTCTCAAAATGAAATGCATGTATATTTTAATATAATAATTTAATTGCAGTTTGGTCATGCACCATGGTATAAAAGTAATATTGATTCTTCAGATATTAGGAAAATTAAATGTACTGGAAATTCATCATTGCTTCACCTCTCCCTCTATTTTGCTGGTTACATTCTATGCATCTTTATCATTTCACTATGTATAAATTGATCTATCAATAACACTCTTAAAATCATTGTCCATGTTTCTTTCCAATCTTTCCTAGCATTTTTCTTTATTTTTATTTTATTTATTTTATTTTTTTTGCTGGCTGGTATACATCATTTTAAACCATAATTTGAAGGAAAAGGACAGGCTCTGTATTTTTCATTTCTTTGTCCCTGTCCACTAAGTGATTTAACAATCAAACTGTTCATATGCAGGATAAGTCACCTAATCATGTGAATTATTATCTTCTCACATCTATAATGTCTTCAATTATAATCACAAAGTTTTCTTTTGAATCAATTCACATCTGAACCATTTATCTTCAGAAATGTCTTCTGATATCAAAAAAATACAATCTGAGCCTTTTCATCTCCTTTTTAATTTACACAAAAACTCAACTTCTTTACAAAAATATTTTAGACACTAACAACTGTGGAAGTATATTATTTATAATTATTCTTTAATTTTAAGTTTCAACGTGATATCACTGTAGAGGGCTAAAGTCATACCTCAAAATGCAATTTCTGATGTCATTAATTATTAAATGCATTTTATTGCAAAATGTATATTAAAATATTTATTTTAAGAAACTGTAGTTATAACGTACTAATTCACCATTTTTCATTGTACATTTTCTTCAAAATACATATTTCAACATGTTTTAATAATTTCTTGGATGAAACACAGAAGCCAATGTTTTAATTGAAGTCTTTCAAACAATCCCATCTCTGTCTCTGTCCTTTTCTCTCCCTCCCTCTCTCTCTCTCTCTCTCTCTCTTTCTCTCTGTCTTTCTCTACATACACACACACACACACACACACACACACACACACAGTTTGAGGAACTTTTATGTTAATGATGAATGTGTGTGTATGTGTGTAACACCACTTATTTATCTATAAGGCATACACTAAACTTTGATGATTCTACAACAGTAACACTGAGTTTGTACCCCTCTCCACACCCCTTCATGATCACCCCTTCTGAAGTAAAACCTATATTTAAAAACTAACTATTGCAGGTTTTGAGGGTAGTCTAGGATGACAGAATAGAGCCAAAAGCTACGGTAACTTGCCCACCACGGAGTAAACATGAGACCTAGGCCTCAGGATTATCATACTCTAGCCAAGTGGTGCTGACAGACAATGACAGATATAAACAAATGTCACACACTTGTGCTGTGCATGGGACAATATTTTTCTCTAAAATCTGTGTTTTTGTTGTTTTAAGTTACAGGACAAAATATAAAAAGGTCTTGTGCACTTATCTACATTACTTAATAGTATCTACTTGTAAGAGATATCTGCTTTACACCATTTTAGCAGAGAATCAATTTATCATTCCATTCCATTTCTAATGCAGTAGTCCAACCCAACCCAGAATGCATTATTGATATGGAAATGAGTGTAATTAGCAGCATAAATGATCTGTTATTTATGATACAAGTCAGAGCAGTAAATCACCATTGGTTTACTATGCAAATAGAAGAAGCCAGTTAATGGTCCATGTGTTGAAAACAGGCCTCTTGCTTGCTCATTTGCAAATGAAAGGCAAGCGTGAGGGTTTAAGGTAGAGATGACAGTTTATCATATTGTCAGTCCTAGTACTGGACTTATGAAAACCAAGATGCGCAAATAGTTGCACTAGGTTTCAAAGTTAGTTACCTCCACTTTCTCTATTGAATAGTCTGCCTTGAGCTTATTATAAATGCGCCTTCAATTTCATCTTTAGAGTCTTCTAATTTGCACAACAGGGATTGGGGATAATTGGGAGAATACATGTAAGTGTTTTGCAGTGTATTAAATACTTTATATGTGAACTGGGAAAAACACCATAAAATGTCCTATTATGAAATACAGTGGCATCATTTGTCAGACAATTCACTTCATTTTCCTATAAATATGTATTGTTTTCCTTATAAGGAGATAAAGTCCAATGATTTGAGTACCCTGATAATAAAAGAAATATTAGTGGGCCTTATTAGAAATTATTTAGTCTACCTAAAAAATTGTGCTCTGCCTCTCTTGCTTGGTCCCTTTTGTTTAATTTCCAGGAAATGTCAGTTTGTGGAAATTTTGAGTGCATTAGCTACAGGCCAATATTTGCCTAGTAAAATGGGAACAAAAATAGGATGTATGAAAAGCTAGAAGAGGAAGAAGGGATGAGGGCAATTGCAAATTCTGCAAGCTTCTTATGTATAGATGTCATAATTTGTTAAACTATTTAGAACATTAACATAAATATAAAATGTATGCTAATAATGTCTTTATATTGGAAATTTATGTAGTAGATGGGATTTTAATCTCTTTTAGATAAATTAGTTCCACCATTGCAACTCTATCAATATAACTGGCAAATCACTTACAGAACCTTATTTTTCTTTACTGCTAATTTTTATTAAGCTATGATTCAAAAATGAATTATAAGCCAGGCTAGAATTATAAATGAAGGGAATAATAATATATTGAAATATAATAATATAGTAGAAAACGCATTTCCCTGTATCAATTTTTTTTTAATTACATATACACATTGGTTGGACCGGTGTCTTAATTCATCTGTTGAAGTATCATCTTTTCTTCTGTAAATATTATTATTTTTCTTCCTTTAATTCCAAGGAGATAGCTAGACCACTGGATTCTTTCATCTCACTGAATTTTCCAAAGATAATCTTCCTTTCTGGCTTTTGTTTTTAAAACCTTAAACCCACTGAGAAGATTAAACTAGAGAGAAGGTGAGCAGTTTGGGGTGAGGCCATGTATTACTATCAAGAAGAGTAAACAAATGCCTATCCAACTAAACCTGGGAAGGGAAGTCTCAGATGTTATAGATACATTGGCCCGGCTCTTACTCCCTGGCATCACTTTTATGACGGTCTGTCATCAGGAGACTGGTTGTCTATTCTCCAGTTTATCAGAGTCCTAGCAGCCTAGAGGTGACACAATCAAATTAGGAAAATTCAAGGAAAGCTAATAAACTTTAAAGTGGTGACAAGTATAGAAGTACAAAAAGTAGCACAGGAATGGGACCAGGTCATCAGAGTTGACATCAGCCACTCGTCCAATAGGGCCTAACCATGAACTAGAGAGGCCGCAGGGCAAGGAGAGCCTTTTAAAGTTAGCTTCCTTTAGAGCAGCAATGACCTTCCATTGAAAAACACGGACCAAGATCTCACAGAGAGGGAACCAGGAGAAGAAATACCCAGCCTCACTATTGCTTCTCACTCTGATTTTCTGCCATGGCTTCCCAAATGGACCGTTAGATGAACCTAAACAGAACTGAACAAGCAGAGGGGTCCCCCAATAATTACCCACACTCAGCCTTCCACCGAGTGGAAGAGCAAAGCCAGGATTCCCAAGGAAGTAGTGGAGTCATATGTCTTCAAGGGATCATATAGGTTTGCAGAGCTGAGCATACCAGAGGTGACTGCCATGGTCCAAGAAAGTAACAGCCCTTCCTCAAAAAAAAGTATAGGGCATTTGAAAACATTTTTTAAGTTCTTAATAGTGGGTTGTCAGAAAAGTCACGATGTATTTTTTTCTATGTTTTTCATTGCAAAAATGCATCATGACTTTTCCAACAACCCAATATGTCATACAAATTGTGCTGAGCACTTTACATAAATTATTTTTCTCATTTACAGTATTTTAAGGTAGGTCCTATTATTCTTCTTATTTTTAGACAATAGGAAACTGAGGCACAGAGAGGTAACTATATTGGGTTGTCAGAAAAGTCATGATGTATTTTTTCTGTTTTTTGTTGCAAAAATGCATCATGACTTTTCTGACAACCCAATATTTAACAGATTTAAACATTTCTGTATTTTGTTTTAGTTACTTTCCCCAATTGGGAATTTGTTAGCATATTTAGGTTAAATATTAGGAAGTATTCTACAGCCATACCTTGAAGATATTATGGGCTTGGTGCCAGAAAACCACCAGAAAATGAGTATTGCAATAAAGTGAACCATAATCTTTTTGCTGGTGAAGAGTCTTGCCTTTTGTTTGTTAAAAAATAAATAAATAAATAAATAAATAAATAAATAAATAATGCAACATTTGTGAAGCACAATAAAACAAAGCACAATAAAAGTAGGTATGCTTGTAAGTGGCTGTTCGGTGAACAGGCTCTAATTGTCATAATTTCATCATGTGTTCTTTAGCAAGATAATTATTATTTTTATTTCTGTTTGCCTTTGAAACGCCACATCCTATCTCTCAGTAATTCCCACAGTCTCTCTCTACCTTTAGGATGTATCCAGAGTCCCACCCCTACTCACCCGCTCCACTGCTACTACTCTGAACAAAGTCAGCACACTCTCTCACCTGGATTATTGCCCTTGGCCCCCATCAGTGTGTCTCAACCAAACAGCCAGGCTAATCATCACAGGGTGTATGTCAAATAAGTTCACTACTTTTTGATGTATAAAAATGTCTAAACAGGGCTGGCCGAGTGGTTTGTTGATTAAGAGATGGCTTGGGAGCACAAGCTCTGAGCAGCAGAGCCGCTAGTTTGGTTCCCACATGGGTCAGTGATGCTGCGCCCTCTACAGCTAAGATGGTGAACAACAGCTCGACCTGGAGCTGGGCTGCCATGAGGCGCCAGCAACGGCATAGGCTGCAGTGGGGCTGCAGTGGGTTGCCATAAGCTTCTATGAGTGGCCAACAGCTGGCGTGAGCCACCTTGAATAGCCATACAATGGCCAGTGACCAATCTGCCTCAGCTGGGAAGAGCACAATGATAATACCAACATGGGCCAGTGAAGCAACATCCTCCACAACTAGACTGAAGAACAAAAGAACAGCAACTTGTCTTTTCCCCTTCCCCAATTCCCCAATGTTGTTCCCTCCAATTCCCCAATAAAATCATAAAAATAAAAAAAAACGTCTAAACACTGTGTTGTTTTGTACACCTGAAACTAATCAAAAAAAGAAAGAAAATCTGGTCACTCCACTTCTCAGACCTCCCAATTGCTTTACCTACATCTGAAAATGAAATCCAAAGGCATCACATCCCTTTTTTCCCGTTATTTCTATAGCCACGTCTCTAATGAGTCTTGCATTTTCGTATCCCACCATACACATAGTAGTTCTTGCTATTTGTTGGAACAGAACTGTCACAGGACCTTTGCACTTGCTATCCTTTCACCCTGTGCCACTTTTCTAGCAGCATCTTCACTTCTCTCTGATCTTTACTCAAACACCACTTTTTCAGTAGGTCTTTCCATGACCACCTTATTTAAAATTACAGTTTCAATTTCCCAACATTCATTGCCCTCTTTCTTGATTTGTTGTTCTCTTTAACTCTTATCATCTCATGTTCCATATATTTTATCTATTTATTTTGTCTCCAACACATTTTCATCCTTCAGGTCAAGGATTTTGTTCAAGGTTTTAACAGCTTTGTCCATGACTGTTTTCCAATGACGAAAACATCTATTGAATTGAATTTAAAAATGGCGGAAAGGCAGGACTTCACTATATTTTTGTAATCCAGGTTGTCCATTGCAGAGATTGTTGTCTCTCTGTTAATATCATCCTGAGGGATGACTTTTCCTGACAGGTGGCGGGATCAAAGAATCAAAATCATAATGAAATACTAATGCCTATGCTTACTGAGAAAGATAATAGAATGTTATAATTAACAAAGCCATTTTAGACTATAATTTTAAATGCCTTTTACCCCAGTTGTGTAATCTTAAAAAGAACCCATGATTTTATGTTTCTGTACAATGCACTACTGGTTGTAATTTGTTTTTCAGTAACTTTTAATATGATTGAACTGTAAGTAACCAGAATCATGCTGCTGTACGACTTCTGCATCCAACTGTGAATCATTGGCTTCCTATAATAATTTAATGGGTGCTCTCTTTATATATTATGTTATTGGAGACTCACCCTGCTAAGTGTTAAATAACTTGGCTTCTGTAAATATAGCCTTGAATTTTCTAATTTAAAGGCAAAATGCGACTTTGATATGTCTAAATGTCACCAACAACAGTAATTAGCAGTTATATCAGCTTATTGAGAATTAGTTGATAAGGATCCAATTAGATGTTTAAATCATCATTGCAAATTACAGAGCTCTATTTCCAAGAAATATATTTTACATCACTAGTGACCCATAGAAGTTGTAGAGGGTAACAGATATTTTTGGAGTTTTTTTGTCTTTTTTTTTTTTTTAATAATGACCTCTGAGAGACCTTTCAGTTCATCTGTTCAATAAAGAATCACTTATATCATTAGCTTGCCTCATGTGTTTCCTGAGTTATTCAGCTGCGCAGTGAGAAAGGCCACTACAAACTCCTGGAATCATCTCTAAGTCTAATAACATAGCATTTTACACATACATTATACAGCTTTGATTAATGGGGTAGAAAAATTAAAACATACATGCAATACTAAAATCTCAAGAGTTACATGTTGCACACTCTTAAGTATTTTAGAAACTTTATACCATATTTAGCTAAACTATTTCACTTGTAGATGTAGTCATAATAGAATAATTAATATTTTATAAAATTCCATTAAACAAAATTTTCATAATGGATATTGCTATTCAAGCTCCAGTCTGCATCCTTTATCAGTGTGGTAATTCATGTAAAAGCCATATAAAATAAGAGAAAGCGTTCTTTGTACCTTTCTATTAAATGTAGAACATTTTTTCCTAAGATCGACTGATCTATCTATCTACCTACCTATCTGTCTATTTTAATACGAGAAACCATTGAGGTAAATTTAACAATTCTCACTTCTGGAAGAAATTATATATGATTTCTGAAAATGCTAACATGTTTAACCACTTGCGTTTTATAGACAGAAACATCTTCATATTTAAAAACTGACAAACCACAAAATGTTATAAACTGTATCTCCTCTTAATACAAGTTTCATACTTTTTATTCTTCACTTCACACAGCAGGTCCCCGCCAAGAAGAACTGATCTAAGAAGAAAATGTGTCCCTGACAGAAGTCCTTTCTTGGAAGAATTTTGATCTATATACAATTCATTGGCAGTGAAGAATACATGTCTGTCTTCAAATGTTAGAAAATACAATTTATTACTTCTTGGTTCTATATAGGTCAATAGGAAGCCACAACTACTCAAGATAGCAGATCAAACACATTGGAATATCCGTACTTTGGAGTGATGAATGAATTCTGTGGGATGACAGTGTGCATTCTAAATTCAAAGCCTGTGTTTACTGATGTTTTTGTCATGCACTTTTGCAGAGTCATTACTTGAAAGACGAAAGCTCAAAGAGATACTTTAAATTTGAGAACTATTTTCTCTGCTCAGCTGTTAAACTGCCTCTCAGGAAACCAATAATTCACACAGTAAAATTAAACAAGGTGACTCAATTACGTAGCTTTATGTTCCAGTTCCTGTACATGCTTTAAAAAGGCATGTTAAAAATCATTTTACTCCTTAGCCATCAGCAAGAGAACAACCCATCATGGAATTTCATGGCATGTCTTCATGGTCTTGTACTCTGAATTATGCCGTCTGGAGTTCCAGGATCACTGACGGTTAAATCATAGTGGTTATGATGAATTCCGAAATCTGATGACTGCATAAATAGAAATGTGATTTCTTGTGACTGGCAAGTTTTTGGATTTGAGAGGTGCTGGAAAAACAATTACAATCAAATGACAACATTTGTCCCTGACGTACATAGATGATGCTTATGGGAACTACAGGTTTTCTTCCTTCAAAACATCGAGGATTGTGAAAAAGTGCTAGAATTCATATTTTTCCTAGTATTATGTAGATTTGAAACATTATATATTTGGAAAACGATATGGGGTCATAGGAAAAGATAAAGGCTTTCCTAGCAAGGACTCTCAGGAGTCTTAGACGTGTGGGTGGAGACAGTATGGAACAAAATAGCCACACTGTTTTACCACAACTTGGAATTAATAGAGTCAAGAGATCTCACTCATACACATAAACGCATAAACACATTCACCTTAGTAAAACTTCAAACTTTCAACGTGAATCCCAAATCTTTGTCTTGTGCCAGTGGCTAGTTTTAAGAATCGAAGCACACCCCATTCTCCTTTAATTTGTCAGCAGCAACTCTTTGTAATCTCTTGATGCTACGAAATCAAAACCCAAGGTTCACATTCTTCTGTTATGTAGATCATTCTCAATACAACTGAGAGAAGACATGTAAAGTGTATGCAGTTATTGTAACCCGCCTGCTAGATTAAATAATATATAAAATATCAAAACTTTTACTGCTTAAAATTTCCCATCTTTCATCCATTTTCTGAAGAAAACTTTCAGAAAAAAAATAATGCTACTCAGTCCAGATTTCTCTGATCTAACAATGAACTCAAACTTTTTTTCTATGTAAAAGCATATGTATCAAATAACTGGAATAACTTGCTACTCATTCATAGTTCTCATAGAAAAAGTAATGTTTCTAAGCCTCACAGGGTTGAAAAAAAGAAAGCTAAGACCTTACAAGATTTGAAATCAAGACTTGACCAGAGGAAAGTATGAACAAGATGATGCTAATGCTCCTCCCATCACCCCTTGCTTACAGTTACCATCTCCTACCATTCTGCCTAATCTACAGGTAAAACCTCCCCTATGCCCATGACCACCACGACCCCTGAGCTCCAAGTATTATTTTCTAATCATGACCAACACTTATGCGGGAAAGAAATATTTTGCAGTGTAAGTACCTGCTTATTTTGAATACATGATGTTGCCTTTCCCTGGAATTTCACATCGGTGATATGAAAAATCCCCCTTCCGTTGAATCTCGAAAACTAACATAAATTCTTGTTCACATTTTTATTAAGGAAAAATGTAATAAATAAATAAAGAACATAATTATAAGAAATCTATACTTGTAGAAATAAAAACATGCATAAAGCTAATAATAAAAGCTAACATTGAGCACATACTAAATTCCACACTCTAGGCAAAGTATTTCTACATATTTCCTAATTTACTCATATTGCCCCCTGAGATAGGTGTTAATATTATTTAGATTAAAAACTAAAATTGTACATGTCCCAAATTCCAAAGCTAGGACTTCATCCCATGGCTCTATGATCCCGAAGTTCCTGCTCCTAACACTTAGATTTTAAGGTAGGTTATTTAACACTTAACAATTTATAGTGGTTTGAAAAGGAAAATAAATAATGCTCCTTTGGTATATGCAGAAAGTTCTAGATATGTCAGGGCCTAGAAATGATTCTCTGTTAAGAATCTTGACCAATGAATAGGAAATTTACTACATGGCCCAAGACAAGAGAGTAATTATAATTGTAAATGCAGGGAGAGGGTTTGCCATAAAAATTTGTCAACATGGTAGAAAGAGGTAAGAAATTGATTAATAAATTAGTACATGTAATCTCTAGAAAAGGTTTCTAGTCAATGCTGGCAGCAACATAAACACACCGTGGTAAATAAAACCCTCAGAAAAAGCAACCACTAAGACCTTAAAAACCAACTGACTCAATTAATTCAGAAATTTAAAAGTTTATATCAGTTATAAATCATATATTAAAAGAAATAAAGATAACATGATTCTCCAGATAAAAGAAAACTTAGAAAGTCACATTATCTCCAAGGAGCCATAGCTGACATCCACCAAATATGATAAGAAAATATATTATAGTAATTAAAAGACTTAGCCAGCTTACATTGATAGGTGATTCTATCTCCAGGATAAATGCAGGAATACTCTCTCAAGAGATAAAAAGAATGACTGAAAAAAGTAGCTACTAAGTGGCTATGTGACCTTGTGTCAACCTCTCCGAGCATTTCCTCTCTCTGTGCCTCAGTTTCTCTACATTCCATTCAAGTTTAAATACCAGGTTTTATAGAATTTTCTTAGCCTTTTTTGATAAGGGAGAAAATGTATCAGTGAATTCTACCTGTATTCAGCTCAAATAAGAACAAAAGTGAAGGCTGACATAATCAGACTCCAACTCAATGTGTCTGTCAACTTTAAAGTTAGCAGTGACACAAACAATTGGAATGGCCATAACATTCTCAAGCAAAAGTGGCTTTAAATACACTAGGCCTTAAAACAGATAATCCGAATGTCTCCTCATTAATGACAGAAGGCCAAGAACAGACATTGGCAGAACTCGCCAGAAGCAAGAGTGGGTTGATGGTCAGGTAAACCAGAGGTTTACAAGTATAAACAGAAAAGTAAGGCTAGACACCCCAAGTCCCTGTAAAAACCAGAGACTGGTAATGAAGCAAATCATACAATCTCAGGGTAAAGTAAATTGTTAACAATAAGGGGATTCCCCAGAAATGGAGCAAAGAGCAGAAAAATGACTAGCGTGGTGTCCATTCTTGGTGGTCTTTATCCTCCTTCCCTCCATCAACAACTACTGCGAACAAGTTTGCCCTGGAGAATATACTAAATAAATAACTAAACACAGCATTGTGCAGGAACTTCTTCAAGCTCCCAGAGACACAAGCATTTCCCTTAACCTCACCTGCTTTCAAGTCGGAGGATTTTACATCAGAGAGAACATTCTTAGCTGGGGCATGAACTTGGTCATAAAATCACATAGTGGCTTATGTAGCAAGTCTTAAGATCTGTAAGAATTACTATTCTGCTTTCATTTATATTATAAAAAGAGAGCTCTTGGAGGTGATAAACCTTTTAACCTGTGTTCTTCATATACTTTAAGTTCTGATATTTAAGAAAACCAGAAAGGTTGGTCAAATACAAGTTTTTATAAGAAATTCACTCTTCTGCCCTCTCTAACTTAATATAACTCTTCTTCCTAAAACAAACTCTTAAGTATTCTCTATTGTCTGCACTATTTACACTACAGAATAATGTTTAAATGCCTTTGTAGGTCACACAAGCAAGCCCCCCATATAATGGTTAGTGTCCACCTAAGCCTGATTCTCTAGCCAATGTTTTGCTCTCTATATCTCAGAAACACCATACTTGTATAGCCTCTTGCCCATACCATTCTGTTTCTTGCCCCCATGCCTTTTCTTCTGTGGTTCTCTCTAACTGGAATACCTCCTCCTCCGCTTCATCTTATTGTCATGTATCCTTTTAAATCTACCTAAACTATCAACTCCTTCAAGCAGCCAGCCTGATATTTCATCACTATCCCCCTGTGGTTCATTAGCAGACCAACCCACTTGCTACTTTTGCTTCCATTACATTCTAGGCATCACCCTAGCACTGTAGTCCATATTATTTCACGGGGATTCACCTATACCTCTTTAGAGTTCTATGTCTGTGAGGCCAATCTTGAAGTGACCACTTATTTTTTTTTCTGGACTAGACCTTGCAATTCAGATGACATCCACCAGGTAAAGTTGATGCATTTTTTTACATCTGTAACAACACATCTGATGCAGCATTGTATAATAAGAAGAAAAAATGGGTTTTGGTTCTAGGCTTAGATTCAACTCCTAACTCCATTACTTGCTGTGTAAACTTTGGTTAAGTCAGTAACCATTTTCAGCTGTTTTCAGACAGGTAAATATAAGAGAAAAATAACATTGTCATTGGGTTATTGTAGGATGGTATATAAAAACAATTGGAAAAACGTGTGGTGAACAAATGTTTATCATTTCCTTTCAATTGTCCGCTCCTTAGAAAATAAAGGATGATGGCTTTTTTTGGTATCTCCAACAATCAGCAAGCACAATAGGTAATATAATATGGGCACTTTTATAAAGGTTTGTTGAATGAATAAATAATTATGAATAAACACAAACATATATACATACATACATAAAATAGATAATTAGTAAATTATGTTCTATATCTAAAGCTATTAAGCAATATTTCCTAATTAATATTGACAAGAAAAAAATTTTAAATAGTTCTTAGGAAAATTAATTAGAACATGGTTGAAAGAAAGCCTAAAGACATGAATTAAATTAAATATCTTGCTTGCACAGGATTTTCCAGAAAGTGGTCACTTACACCTCATCCTATATTAACTGTTCTGGCAAAGAATGATGTTTGTTATTACACTATGACAAGATCATAAGATCTATAAGGCCCCTATAGCTGTTTATTAAAAATATAAATGAAATAATTTTATCATAATCACCTATAATTTCAACACCTTAGATATTTTCTCCCTCAGTCTATGTGTGTGTGTGTGTATACCCACACACCACACACATCCTGTTTTGCCAGAAAATAAGCCCTCGCATCTTGGCACACTGAATATTTTAAGCTGAAGGAGTTTGTGGAAAAGGCACCCTTCTCCCTGAAGCAGGGCATAAAACCCTCATGTGAGAAGTTCGTGCCTTACATATCCTGGAGGAATCATGCTATGGCTATTCTCCGGCTAGGTCTTATTATCGGGGAAACATGCACGGTATATAACATATCTATATAATATATGCAATATATATGTATGTACATATATGAGTGTATATAGGATTTTACCATAATGTAGATAACACTTATGTTTTCCTCTTTTGCATTATACAGTGCATGCATTTTCTATATTTACATGCAGGGTCTCATAAATTCTTAGAGGCTACAAAATATTACATTTATGTCTTGTACCAAATTCATTTAAATATTTCCTTATTAATAGACATTTCACAAGTAATGAGGCAAGGAATATAAATTGTTCACTCTGAACCTCTTTTGTATGGAGGACAAAAACCCCTGCCTTCTGTCCCATGCAATTCTGTTTAGGAGCGAGTGAGTGGTAACCCTGTTGCTTCCTTTCCCTTCATGCACTCTTCTTGCATACTTCTCTCCTGTTTTAAAAGACAGTGTTGGCATAACTGTAATTCCGTGAAAAATTCATTGAGACTACTTGTGAACCACCCTGTAACTTCTGTCATGTGTTAAAGCACATTGAAACAACAAAAATTATGAGCGAAACATGCAAAGATGTTCTGTAGGATGCAATTGTGAAACTTTTTTTGCAAATAGCATATATTTGAACGCAAATTATTCAAATAGATTTTTTTAATTTATTATACCTAGTAACTCTACAAGTCATATATAGTACTCTAAAAATACTGAATATGGTTACCAAACCCCTCCCATGTATCACATATTTTATATTTTTATCAATGCTTACCACAGTCCTGCAAGGTAGATGACACCACTATGTCATATATAACACATGGAGTTCAATTCTCTCCCCAAAGAAATATATAAATAAATAAATTATGGACATTAAGAAAAAAATCATGATTTACACATGTTATGATCATCTACATGGAAAAATTATAGAAATTAATTGAAAAATTATTAAAACTACAATGATTGCTTAGCATATTTGCCAGAAATAAGACAAATATATAAAAATGAATAGGTTTCTACTTCCAAAGTAAGGGAGAAAAAAGTCATATTCACAATAATATAAGAAGTGTAAACTTCCCAACAATACATTTAATGAAAAATTCAAAAGACTTTCAAGTAAATCTACAAGTTATATTGAATGAATAGAATATCTGAATAAACAGAACATTAAACTTTTAAAGACAGTATTGTAAACATTTCAGTTATCCTCCTGTTAATCTATACATTTAATGTAATTGCAATCAAAATCATAATTTGGAGGGGTGGTGGTCTTGGGAGAGAGATAAAATTTGAGAAACTTATATTATCATTAAACCAGAGACATTAAATTTTTGAGAAGTTAAACACTGTGATACTGACTACAAAACAGACAACTAGATAAAGAAGCAGAATAGAGAATCCCGCAACAGATTTGGCTGTATATGAGAATTAAACATATGATAAACATAGCATCTCAATTCAGTGGGAAATGGTGGAATTTGTAGTTAACTGTGTTAGAAAAACTGGATGTCTGATATTCAAAGAAACCACATAACTAACCCAGGGTCATAAGTTAGAAAGTAGGTAGACACTAGACTTGAAGTCTAAACAGCATACTTTAACACCGTACTTAACTATTTCTCAGTCTGCCTTAGACAAGTTAGAAAAGTTCTTGCTGAGATGGGAGGTTCAATGTCACAGACGAGTACAATGAAGGCAGAATAGGTAAAAGGCTGCCTCAAGGTTACCCTGCTAGTCGGGATGGTGCTAGAACTACACCTTTCATTCCTAGCTCATCCACGTTCAAAATGAAATATTCGGCCTCACTTCTAAATTTGCCATAAAAATGTGTTTCTAGCTCTACTTTCCACTTTTCCATTAATTCAATCACACTGCTTGATCTTTTTTGAGAATTCCTATTAATACATATATTCAACTGTGATCTAGATAAAATGTGTCTAATATCTAATATCTATAAGGCACTTGTGGGTGGTGAATTCATGGATTCTGGGATGTGCCTTCCTCCCCTTTAAAAGATCTCATTTAGATCACCGAGGTGTGAAATGTTGGGCTATAGCTGCAATTCTTTATTTAAAACTGTTCTCCAGTATTAAAATGCATTACTTCTGAAGGCATAAACTTTACACAATATTGGTCAGGTACAACTGTGAAGAAAATAGAATAATCTGATAGAGTGCTCCTGGTGGGAATAGAAGATGAAAATTCTTGGTTTAATAAGAATAATCAGGAAAGGCCTTCTTGAGGGAGTGACATTACAGTTTATCAGGGAGATTCAGGTTCAGGTAGACCTGAAGAAAGAATGTTCAAGAACAACAACAACAAAAATACAAATATAAAAGCCCTTGGATTTATATAGAATAAGCTTATTCTATGCATTTGAAGGACAAAAAAAATAAATACAACTAGTATAATAGCATGGTAAATTGGGGTGGGGAGGTGTACTCGTATATGATGCTATCAGAGAGGTAGTCAAGGACTGGTACATTATCTGTAGGACCCAATAAATTTGCAACTCAAATAAAACCCAAAGAAAAATCAAAGAGGGTCCATGAGAGTGATGGTTAACAGAAACATAATGACAACAGCATGCCGCATGTTTCCAAAGAGAAGAGGATGTCCTAACGTACACCGGGTAGGTGAAAACCTAGCTTATTTATCATTTTAAAGAAAAATAAAAGTTCAGCAGATTTAGGCTCCATGTACACAGCTAACTTCAAAAATATCGTAATTTTACCATTGGACTAAATATGATTTAAAGTTAGGGAAACCTGAAGTGCAAATATTGAATGAAACTAATAAATACTGTCTGACCCACATGTCTCTCTTTAACATATTTGAAAAGTGTCAGTTGGGAGTTAATAGGAGGAAACAGCTTGATTGATCATTTTATCAGGAAATGAAGTCAATAAAAAAGAACTAACTGGTATCGATTTTTTCAAAATGTAAAATAATACATCCTACCTAAAGTTACTACCCAGTTCTACTAAGTCGTCCTCTAAAGACCTAATATTTCTCACTTTAAAAACGTTGACTTTTTAAGCTAATGAAGACTAATTACTTTTTCCAGATATTTTTAAGATGTTGTCCGGCCTTTTATTACTTGCTATTCTTTAGATGAAGGAAAACATTTTCCATAAACATCATCTTTGGGTTTCCTTAAAAGTAACAGTATCCATCCTGAACATTTTGCATTTCATCTGCATGTATTTAATTAAATTTTTAAAGAAGGAATAAGCATATTAAGAACTATGACAGCGATTTAAGAGTTACAAAAGTAGGAAGAAAATGTATGGATAATTTAATGAGCATTCCAGCAGTGAAGAGTAACTTACATAGTACACTAACATAGCACACTGAAAATTTAACTCTTCATAAAAGGCATATAGATTTGTTCAACGTGCGTGTATGGATGTTACAATGTTTATGCTAGTTGCAAATATTGCTTTCTTCCACATTGATTTTCAAACTGCCCAAAACCTTTCACTGTGTCTTAATTATTTTCAGATACTTTTCTGAGATTTTTCACAGGAATATTAAGTACTTCATAAATAGTTAACTGAATTATACGGAATGGAATCACACTATCATTTGTCATGAAGCCACTTTCTGTATCAACACAGAATCTGGTATTAAGCTGTGTTGTTTCAGATTCAAATCCAGTGCCTTAAAAGGTATTGGTAGCTGATCTACTCAAAAGATTCCATTATGTGCAGGTTCAATTAAAATATGGCCCCTTTAACCAGGATCCTTAAGATAATATTATCATGATGTTCCATTTTGCAGTCACACTTTTAAAGAATACTTACATACCACACACACACACACACACACACACACACACACACACAAACACACACACACA
>NW_017731893.1:277129-279639 GCF_001890085.2 Hipposideros armiger
CCCCTCAGTTGATCCTCAGTGCATTGTCCTATAGTGAGAGTGTGGCTTTTTCTGCTGCTTCTATGTAACATATAAAAGGTATTAGCTTTCACTTAAAAAGAAATAATGAAAGAAAGAAAAAGCAGCTTCTATTTGTACGTAAACACCAGGCATGGAGATTCTATACTGTATCCTAGGAGAAACTAGGGAGCCAAAATAATGAGCTTAAAACCTAAGAAATCGGTGTCTATGGTTCAATTATTTGAAAGCAGTCACTAAATAATCTCTTACATGATACCAGCATATTTTCTTTTGTAATATGTGCTACTTTGTTTATCCACCCCCAAATATTGTGGTTATTTTAATTGCTAATAAGCTTGTTGCTGAAGTTTTTATAGCTTCCTCCCCGGATACAAGCAGGTTTTCTTTCTGTTTGGGTTTTGTAGCATGTGGTCACAGGGGCTACATTCACTTTTTCTCTTTTATGTTTAGCCTCATTGCCTCAATCGTTTCTTCCTACCTAATGCATATGCAGTCATTTATCTTTTCATATTTCTATTCAGTCTAAGTTCTGATTTTTGTGAGGTTTTTTTTCTTTTAAAAAGGAAGTGTGGCTTCTTTCACTTTCTCTAACTCATTAAAATGTCCAAATTCTTTTACCTAGTGCTTATATCTTCTTTATTACCAAATAGCACAAAGCATCACCACTGTGTGTTACCCTGAGATTTACTCACCAATTTGTTGTATCTTAGAAACATGTTTCCAGTTTGTTATGAAATCAGAGATGCCTATTAACCAACTAAAGTATCATTAGCAGAGCTATTTTATTGCCAATAATAAATATCAGCTGACTCCTGAAATTTTGATGGTGGAAAGATGTACAAAATATATCAGACACAAGTCACTGTTGGTAATTTGTGATGAAAAATACCACAATTTCTCTAATAAGTAAAATTTTTTAAAGGAAAAGTTAATTAAGTCACATGTACATTTTTGTTTAAAGAATGAAGGCTGTATTTAATTATATATAGCTTTCCCCAATGAGATGATAATGATAAATATTCACCCTAAGATACACTTGCTACCATGTATAATATTTTCCAAACTGGATTTGATGTATATCACATTATTGTTTTTATTATTGATTTTATTTCAATTATCATAATTTGCATTATTTACGTCTTTATGATTATGATCAGTCTTTTTGTATACTCTATTCACAGTGTAATAACTTTTGAACTATTCACACTACATCAGCTTTGGACCCTCAAGAGCAAAAGTTATCAAATTCTGTCCACTGATCCATGACCAACATGAAAAACGACACTTACACATACAAAATATTCTCATGCAGATATAAAGACTGGATGGACATCCCCCACTATCACAAATTTTATAATTACAATAATTCATAATTATAGTTATTCATTTATAAAACACGCATGATAGACATTAACTGCAGATTTGGAATATGTATATTTTTGCAAGTATATTATCCACCTATCTTTTTTTCCCATTCAAGAAATCATTAGCAGAATGAGAATAAGTTATGGGAATGGCCTTGCCCATACTCTAATTTATTTGAAAAGAAGTAAATCATTAAAAAGAAGTGGCACTTTATTCCTGGTTACAAATTAGTTGGGACACACTTCAGAGGTGATTATAATGAGGGAGTGTATGTCTCACGAGCCTGGGAACTGCTCACCTGGGTTTTGGTTTCAAACCCAGCAGAAGTCAGGGGAGTAATGGTAGTAATGGTCTAAATTGTCACAGTGGTAAGAGTCAGGCTATATCAAAGTCTTTGTGGTGGGCAGAACGATGACTCCCAGAGATGTCCATCTCCTAATCCCTGGTATTCGTGAATATGCTAGATTTACATGGCAAAAGGGAGTTTGCAGATATGAGAAAAATAAGGTCTTGAGATGGGAGAGTATAATGGATTATCTGCGTGAGCCCAATGTGATTGAAAGGGTATTCATGAGGGAAAAGAAAGGCAGGGAGCTGAGGGTTAGAGGAGACATGAGGGAGGAAGCAGATATTGAAGATGAGATGGCTGGATGAGGGCCAGCTGGGGAATGTAGGTAGCCAGGAGAACAAACTGGAAAAGACGAAACGGACTCTTCTCAAGGGCCTCCAGAAGGAATGTAATGCTCCTGACACCTTGATTTGAGCCTAGTGACACCCATTTCAGACTAGTGACTTCCAGAAATCTAAGATAATCAACTTATGTTGTTTTAAGCCATGAAGGGTGATAATTTGTTATGGCCTCAATAACAACAGTATTTAAGTAATGAAGGCGTATTAGTATATATTAAATGTGTCTCCTGAAGCACCTGACTCACTGTCTAAACGGAACTTAGTTTACAGTTACTCGATTACAGTACTAATTATGGAAGATGTCAGCCAAGTAAAAAAGAGGCAAGACAAGATAAAAATATTGGGACTAATTTTATATGAGGATTTGCTTTGTACACATGGTAATTTAATTGATCACTTCCCTCATCAAATCAGAACTATCCGTTTGTTTTGGG
>NW_017731893.1:280684-295512 GCF_001890085.2 Hipposideros armiger
ATATATATATATATATATATATATATATATATATATATATATGATATATAACATACCTTTATACTCATAAAATATCATGTTACATTCTTGCTATCATTCTGTTCAGAAATTTTTAACTCGAGACACATTTTAAAAAGAGAAAATCTTATTATAATGATGTAATATACTAATGCCATATCATTTCTATAATACAATGCATTTCTTAAAAAACAAACCTACCCTTTATATGTTAAGGGAATCAACTTAGAGAAAATTGTAATTGCTGCCTGGTACCCATGTATTTAAGACTAACCAACAGAGGCTGAAACAATGATCCTTCCCATACGATACTATACTATATAAATACTCAGAAGACATTATAAAAGCCTTTCAAATGCTGAGGAACATAGCTACCCTGAGGCCTGTTTCCCGATAGACTAGCAGAAAGCTAGATGGGGTTGAGTATTTAATATTACATAGTGTTACACTTAAAACATGAGTGAGGACTGTGAATGTACGGTACGGTCCCTATAGCCTACATCTACATTATGTTAAGCAAAAGGCAGTCATTATTTTGATAAAAAACTATTGGATCTTAATACATTAAGTTTGTGAATCAATCAACAAATATTAATTGGAGTGATTGCTATATCCTAGGCACTCGGATATGCAGTGCACAGTTGAGAATGAAGAATATTTTAAATAAAAGTGAGTAAGAGAAGAAGCCAGCCTCTTTATTTTATAGTCCAGTTGTTGAGAAGGCCATGGATAAAATACATCAATACTACCGGTGACGACTACGATAAACATTTTGTATATAAATAAACTACTAATTTTCTGTGTTAAAGCTGCAGGATATTTCAAAAAAAAAGTTGATATTTGAGATGAGTTTTCAAATGCGAAGTATAAAAAAGGATTTCTGTGTTTCATAATGTGGAAAAAAAAATCCTCAACGGCTTGCTTAGGTCCTTTGATATTAAATAGAATTAAGTGACTTAAATATCTTTCAATGGAATTGACTGAATTGATATAAACATGGCCTAGCAGTATGTAAGTGCCTCCTTATTTTCAGCTAATACCACCCAACATCATAGTTTTTGATGTGGTACAAAAAACAAAAAAAAATTGCATAGCAATAAGTATTCTTGGGATTAAGATACAGCATCTCTTTTTAAAATTATTAGTTCATACATAATAAATTTTAACTTAGTGTTAAAATTAACACACACCCAGTTTATATCCAATAATTATATTTTTAATAACCCAACTGTACTCTATAAAAATGTTAAAGCAAAACTAGGAAACCATATTTAAGAAACATCACCAATGTCACCAAAAATCATTAGCTCCAGCACCTGAAGCAATGTACCAACATTTCCCAACATTTAGGTACAACTGAACTTCAACAATGCAGTAAAATACCATACTTCAGACTTAAGCATACATTCCTTTCATTTCTGTCTAGTTGCTACAGGGCACGGCTATTCATATCTACAAAGCCTGTTGGATTTACATGTGAGGGGAGAATGGGTTGAAATGAAGGTTGCATCACAAGAGAAAGCACGAGACACAATAGACTAGAACAAGAGAAGGATTGTCTGAGGCACCTCTTACGTACACTGCATGGATTGTGAGTGTCCAATTCTTTTTCAGATATTTATCAGGGGCAGTTAACTATCATTCTTTTTGTTGTAGAAAATAAATGGATAGGGGTGGGGAAAGATGTCATGAGTTGGGCAGAAAGTTATGTGTGGAATGAAGGGGGAGGGTGATGGGAGGGAATAATTTACCAAGGTTCTTTAAATCATGCAAGCTTAATGACCTCGTACATTTTATTCACACATACACTTTGCAACGTCCAGAGAGACTTAAAGACTTAGGACAATGTCAGAGTATTCTGAAAAGATTAAAGTATAATGTCTTTTAAACTCAAAACTTTCAAATATGTAAAAATAAAATGTAACAGTCTTTTGATACCTTCGTAGGGGAAAGGGGGAAACATTTGCGTCTGTAATTTTCAAAGTAACAAATGTTTTACAAACCACCATATATATCCAAACGTGTCAGTAAATATGACCAAGAAATGGGGAACAAATTTAGCTTTCCTGACCAATATATAAGACAGTAACATTTAACAATAGCTCAAAGAATCTTTATAGGAATGTATGGGAAGATGTTGAATGAATGTTTAATTGGAGAGGCCAGTTAGAATCTGCCATCATTTTAACACATCACATATGTTTACATATACATTTTAATATGTGTACATATACCAATGCATATAAATAAGGTTTAGAATCAACATTTAAAACTGCATCTTAGAATACAAACTTGTTTTAGGTTACAAACTTTGAGAAATAATTCCTTTCTGAAAGATATGCCTACATACTAGAATATTAAAACAATCAAAATAAAAAACTAAAAATTGTTTTTTAAAACCTAAATATTTCAAGACAAATCACAAGTCTTTGTATTCAAGAAAATGTAAAAGATAACATTACTAACTTGTTTCTCAAAACTACATAATTTGTAACAGAAAATTTTAATACTCCACTACATTTGTGAATTTACTTTACTGGAACAAACTCAGATTCTAGAATGCGATAAGACTATGTTCAAATTCTAGCTCTGACATTTTCTAATTGTGCAACTTGGGGGAAATCATTTAACTAGACAGAGCTAAGTATTTTCAGCTAGAAAATAAGGATATTTAACTACCTACAGCATTGGAGAAGGATTATGTAACTGCATAAAATATTATATGATGATATAAAGTATCAAGCATTATAGCTCTTTAGCTGTCAGTACATATATCTTCCCCCTCACCCCCACCCTCACGTGAATTCTAAATGTGAAAGTCTATTTTGAAAAGAAGGACCTATGCTAATTTCCCATTTGAGGTCTGTGGAACAATAAGAGATGTGCAAATGACTACCGTAGAAAATAAAAGTTAAAAAAAAAAACTCCTATTTTCAATAATAGCAATATGTTTAAAATTCAGAGAGAGCTGCATCTACTAATTGTACTTACGATAGAGCAAGCAAGGCGTTTTCCAAAAGCAGATAACATGATTAACGTGTTACTTGTTAGGCCCAGTGTGTTTTGTTTGTCTTATTAAAATGGGGTTCTTATTTATCTTATATTTATTTCATTGCTAGCCACCAAATTTTGATAGTGGCCTATTTTCCTGTTGTCATTTCTGTGGGATTTGTGATAAGTAATTTGTCGCCTCTTTATACAACAAATGAAGTGTGTTTTTTTAATGTTTCCATATGATTCTTGTATCAGGGCTTTTTTGTTGCTGTTGCTGTTATTTTAAAGTTTAAAAATGGTTTTACCTTGCTATCAGAGAAATGTATTTAAGCACTGCAGAAGGAAATTCAGGAATGAGAATATTAAAGTCCAGTGGACTCTATTCACGGTTAGCGTATTTAAACCTAATTTTGTCAATCTTTCAGACATCTTTGACACGGAGACAGGGCAACTGTTTTCTGCCTTGTGTCCAAAATCACTGGGTGCATCACAGAATTGCAAAGCTTCTATATGTCAACAGATTCAGTACTGCACTTCTTAGCTTCCATAACTTACTGTGTGCTGAGGCACTAGAAAGATGACAGTTTGTCTTCTTTTTCACTGAGAAGACAGACTAATTTAAGATGATTTCTTTTTCATACAACCCAAAACATGCTGTCAAGTTGAAAGATTCAATGACTGCTTAGCCTGAAAACGCCAATTTGAAAAGCTAGCTAATATCTGTGAGTCCCCCCACATTGGTACATTTCAGAGCAGAATATTTATGCATACACCACACACATTTTTAGACTCTCTATAAGAATATGAAAACTTTTGAATTATGAGCTCCTGTAGGAAGGTGAAAATTGTTTCTGCAATAAATAATATTTTATCTGTTTCTCAAATAGCTTAATGATTCCCCATGAGCCTATTATGAGAACTGTTCATTAATCAAAACTTTTAACTTCTAGTAGATATAACCACTAGAAGTGGTTATTAACTTTATATTCCTTCCAGCACTGGCTGGTGGATCAAATCAGCAAACAGAAGCCACCGTAATTAGTATTGTGGAAGAGCACACTAGCAAACTGTAAACTTAGTAAGTCTTTTTTCTCTTTCTAGGTCCGTTTCCATGTCAACAAAGTGAAGCCCTTGGACTCAATTTTTGTTAAGACCTGTGCTGATTCTACAATTCTCTGAGTTTTCTGTCCTTTCCCCCTCACCCCGATGCCCTCTCCCTCCCCCCCTTCCTCCTTCTTCTTCTTTTGGTACTATAAAACATCAAGGAAAACGATCTCAGAACTCATTCAGGGAAATTAAAATAATGCATTTTAAAACAGAATGCAGGGGCTGCTGGTTAGCTCAGTTGGTTAGAGCGCAGTGCTCATCACACCAAGGTTGTCGGTTCTATTCCCGCATGTGCCGCTGAGCTGCACCCTCCACAACTAGATTGAAACAACTACATGACTTGGAGCTGATGGGTCCTGGAAAAACACACTGTTCCCCAATGAAAGAAAAGAAAAGAAAGCAAAACAAAACAGAATGCAAAGTGTCAATATTAAGACATTAAGAAATAACATTAATTTAGTATGGCAAATCTGATCCAAATTACGAAAACTTCTTGATTCTCCCTCAGTTGGGCGTTAAATCATAACTTAATTTATTTTGCTGCTGTATTTGACAATGAAGACCTCACTATCTTTTTGGGTTCACGAAAAAAGAAAGAACCTTTGTTTACCTCGATGCTACTTTCTCATTCTCCTCCCACCTCTTCTACAATCTGATTAATTTCAAGGGACTGTTCTCCAACACCCAGTTGCATTTCCCTGGACGTGTTGCTTCAAGCACCCGTTGTGCTTCTTTCCACTCATTCAATGGCTTCATGAGTTCTCTTGGTTGTAAATATCAACCCTGGCCTGAGGATTCCTAAACCTTGTTCTCAGGCTTTTCCCCTAACTGACAGGTTCTCATGCCTAGCGGCTTATCTGCATGGATATGCCCGGGCATCTCCAAATCAGCACAATAAATGTGTATCACCTTCCTAGTGCGATTCTTACTCCCATTTTCTCAGTCTCTATAGCAGGCAATAGCCTAGGCCCAAGACATTCAACAGAAATTTCTGAAAGGATGAAAATATCTTCTATCTGCAACGTGCAGTGTGATAGTCAGCACTAGCCACATATGGTTGCTGAGCATGTGAAATGTGGCAAGTGAAGAACTGAATGTCTAACTGGATAAGCATTCTGAATTCCTTTACCATAAAAAGAGAAAAAACAATGTTTTGGTGTATACTAAATTCCTGCTGACTCCATTTACCAAAGAAGGGAGAGAAAGAGAAAGATTACGGCTAACACATGAACCATAGTAATAATGAGAACTTTCTAAACCTCTGATGCAACCTCAATTATGTTTCATTGTATCGCATAGAAAAATAAACAAAAACATGTTAATGTTAGAAATCTTAGTTACAAAGCAATGGAAAATGCCAGTGTCTAATTTATCCTGGATGAATACAACAAGTATAAAATGACATGGTGTTAAAATTATAACACATTCATTTGTTTATTTGACAAATATTTATTGAACACTTGCTATGTTTAAGGCACGATGCTAGGTGCTGGGCGTTCTTCAAAAAAAAATAAATAAACAGACATCATCCATGTTCTCAAACATCTTTAATATAGTGACTTCTCTACCTAGCTGCTTTTTTTTGTTGTTTTGTTTTGGTTTGGTTTAAAATTTCAAGTGTATTTCACCCTTGAAGGAGAACTGGGTAAAGCAAATCAAGGAAACAGAAGCGCAGATAATTTTTCTCCTGAGGAAATAGTACTTTATAAAGTAAACTGCAGCACACCTTCCTTTAAAGCAGGATTTTGTTTTTATTAAATCTAATGTCTTTTATAGCAAACTTTTGGAATGAAAGAAAATGGAATTTCCAGAAATACCTTCAAAAGAATTCTTCTAGCTACCTAAGATGAAACTTGCTGTAAAGAATTGCAATGAAATACATTAACGACCTATGTAAATATTTTTTCAATTTTAAAATCACTACAACAAAATCATATTCCAGTTGTCAGAAAATATGGCATGCCTTAAATAAGTGTAAAATACTTTTGGAGCACAAATACTTATGGGATAAATAAGGTACAAGGTTAAGTGACAGGTAGAAGAAACAGAGATCTGTAAGAGCTGATTAATTATTACAGAATTATACTCTCAACTGATTGTTCTTCTTGTATAAAAAGACTGAGTCTGCTCTTTATAAATACCACAGTGTTTCTTTCATTAGTTATCTTCTTCTCTTAAAAAAAAAAAAGAACACTGGGTTGATTAACTATGAAGGTTAAAAACAAACATTTAAAAGTGTTTAAATGCAGAGCTAACCCATAATTAAAATAACAAAAAAGTACAGTGTCATTGACACTTAAAAGATGCCATTTTTGCAGGGCTTTTAAAATATAAGAAATGCATTTTTGATTTATGTCAAAAATATATGAAAACTGATATATATCCATGCACAAAATTAAAAAAATAATCATTGGTCCGGCCGAATGGCGCATTGGTTAAGAGCTGGCTTGGGACGTCCGAGGGTCCCGGTTCGGATCCCACATATGAAGCCCAGTGACACTGCCCTCTACAGCTAAGATGCTGAACAACAGCTCAACCTGGAGCTGGGCTGCCGTCAGTTGCTGGGGACAGGTAGCCTGCAGCCCCTGCTGCAGTGGGTTGCCATGGGCGACCGTGTATAGCCAGTAGCCAGTGTGAGTGGTCAGCGGCTGCAGTGAGTGGCCGTCTAGAAGCTGGCGACTGATCTGCCTCACCCGGGAAGGGTGCAATGATGGTGCCAACTTGGGCCAGTGAAGCGACGTCCTCCACAACTAGACTGAAGAACGAAAGGACAGCAACTTGTCTGTTCCCATCCCCCAATTCCCCAATAAAAATCTTTAAAAAAAAATAATAATAATCATTGACATTGTGTTCTATGATGTTATAAAAAAAAGTAATTGTAAACTATACTTTTCCTATTAAGTAGGAAAAAATGTGATTATAATGGCATTTATTTCCCAAGACTAAATGCTCCATTTTACATATTCTGCTATACATAACTTAAGGTTTTATTATAAGTACGCCCAAAAGTCTACACAGTTCACCCACCACAGTATTCTCTCTTATAGGTACTCCAATGAAAAAAATGTCACAGAAATGTGTAATAATCATTATGCCAACTTTAAATGGTAGGAGGACCTCAATATATCCTAGTCGTCTTTCATGACCCATCACACAGTGAATATTTTTAAATGTGTGTATCAACAATTGCTGAAATTATTAACTGTTTTAGACTAACAGAGACAGATGGGGTCTTTACTTTCTTGGCTCCAAATGTATTAGAATTTATTTTAAAGCCTTAAAACATGAATGATCCAAACAAAACCATTAAAGATTTTAGAGTCATCCGATTTATCACATTTCTGTATCTGTCTTTCCACATGATCGTTCTGTGTGTCTATCTTATTTACACAACCAGCTGCTTTTTCCTTTAAATCATTTTAACTCCTTTCTAGACTGTTCCAACTTTTGCTAATTCTTCCTTGGCACGTTAACACAGAGTATCCTCTCAGAAATGGCTACCCCAAGCTTTATACCAAGGTGATGATGAATTTTATTTCACTTTAATAGCTTTCTTCTTGATCACCTTTGATATCCCCAGAATTAGTACCCTTAATCACTACCCATCAGCCTATTGGCATAATACAGTTTATTTCTAACTTTCATTTTTAATATCCACATTAAATTTCATCCAACCTTTTTCAGCCAACTCAGATGGTTCCCTTGAATTGCTTTTCCTTTGGCCTGAAGTATTTGAAATGATGCAAGTCTTGATCTTGAAGGTGACTTGAAAAACAGGATCATGGCAATATCTATTTTTCCATAGAGCACTCCAGGAATACCATTGCACATTCTTATCATGCAGCTGTAATGACATCATGACTTATGACATGTAAAGTATTTACAACATAACTACCTTCTGCTTTATGTCATAAAGTAATGGGGATTCGTCAGCCATTGTTCTTGCCTTGGCTCCCAAAGCCATGTTTTCACAGTTCACCCCAGTGAATGAATTGGAAACCTACTATGTGTCATGGACACTGGCCTGTGCTGAGCATATAAGATAGAGCAGAGATGTTCAGAAATGAGCACGAGCAAGAGAAAAATATCCCAACAAGGAACTGTAATACTATAACAGGTTTTGAAATTACTATACAAAGTCACCCACCAGAGTAATTCACTTACTCAGGGAGGGGAATAGGGAAAAGCTAACAAGTATTTTATTTCTTGTTGGGCTTTGAGATGTACGTAGGAATCTGTAAGAAATACCTGAAGAAAAGTGGAGTGAGAGAAAGAGCAAAGAGGGTACACAGCTAAGCAAGTGTATCATTTTGTTACAGAAAGCTGAGTGACTCGTTAAGGCAATAATGAAGGAATCAGGTGTAGATACAGAACCAGGTGAAGATGGGTAGTGAAAAGCAGAATGCGGACAGGCTGTGAAGGACCTACGAGGTTGTGCCTAGAAGTTTGGACTTGGTTCTCTAGGCAGTGGAAGTTTGGGTGCAAGAGTCCACACTCAGGACTCTGCTGGAAAAGTTCATTCAAACACAATGTCAGCCAGATTGAAGGGGCGGAAGTTGGAGGGCCCAATTTGGAGACAATGGGCTACGATACTAGTTCCAGGTAAAAACTGCTTAGGGCAAAACATTAGGCAGTAGAAGTTAAGAGAAGCAGCTGAACAGAGGAGGAAACAAAAGTTAATAAAACTTGGAGACATGAGGAGGACATGAAAAATGAAGTATGACTTAAAACGCCCCAGTTTAAGTGCCAGGTAACTGGGGTAGGAAAAACAAGAGAATAATTTTCACGAGCGTCTTAAAGAGAGAAAACATATCTAGTTCATCTTTTGAATCCACTGTATAACACAGGCACATTACAGGGAATTACATGGCTGTGAACTAGTGAATAATACTCATTTTTGCACTCAGTCATTTATTACAATGTCCATATTTTCACTCAGAAATCTGCTTTTCTAACAACAGAAGTATCAAAGTGTTTTAAGCATAGTCCAATGTTTGACAGGTAAATTTGTACAGGATGAAGTTGGGGGTCATATATCTGAATGCTTTGGGTCATATATCAGAATGTTTTGCTCTTCATATAGAAGGACACCTTTAGGTTGTGTTCTTTGAGCTACTTTTTTATGAACAGTGCTAGATTTGCACAGAATAATTCCATAGTCTCAATTCTAGGTATTTTTCTATAAATTAGTTAAGGGAAGTCTGGGTGGCAATCTTTGGTAACTAAACACATATACATATGTATAAAATATGTATATGCACTAAGTATATGTATACACATGATACACACACACATACATACACACACACATACACACATATGCCAAATACTAATCTCATTATTGACATGCTTCTCTGATTATGAACAATAAATTTATTTTATCTGCCATAGAATTTCTAAACTTTTTTTAGATGTTAAAGTTCACACATGGGTAAGTCTTATTTGATAAAGAAAAAAGATCCAAATATTATTCTGCATAAATGATCTCCTATGTGGTAAAATGCTATACCATAATATCCCAATACCAACAACCAAAGAGGCACACACTGGTTATTGTGCATGTGTCTCCAGCCAGTTTCATTCAATTTAGCTGCACGACTCAGTTCAAAGGTGATGAACTGGCCCCTGCTTCATGTTGCAGAATCGCTGTGCTATCTATGATACAGGCAGACATTGGGAAATTTTAAATTTAAGTTTAATCACCTTGTCTAAATATTAAACATACAGAAATAAGGGGAAGGTTAATTGACATTCAAACCTTCCCTGAGGTAGAATAATTGCCCACTCACTCTTATCCAGTGACAGGCTCTGTACACAATAGCTGTCTGTCAGCAGTCAAGGCCTCTGGAGGTGGGACACAGGAACCACCTCCTCTGCTTAACTAGCTGGAGGGATTCCACAAGGATTAGTTTTGCATGAGAAAGTATCCCTAACTCCAGCAAGTCTCAAAATCATGATTCTCCTTACCCTACAAACCAATCATTTTAGTTAGGAATGATTGAAATGTTTAGTTATTACTTTGAAACGAACTCGACCGACTGCTTTGTTCTACTTTTGTCATTATTGTGTTATATTTCAAAGTAGATGTTTTACAACTTCCACAAAATATACTAGTATATTTCTCATCTAAATAGATGTATTGCTTACATTAAAACCTCTTTCTCTCTCTGTTCTTATAGGTAAGTGAATATTTCCAAGCCAAGTTCCATTCCAAAAGAATTATTTTGCAATCAATTCTGGATTGTTGTTGTTGTTGTTCTATGTGTTTGTAAACAGGTAGCAACAGATTATTTTCACAGCATTTCTGAGATTAATACTTTCACATTTCAACATGGAAGCATTGGTTTAGCAGCCTGAGAAGCAACGGAGGAATTTAATTTCCTATATTCATTTTTACACTTGAAGGCTCATAGTTTTAAAGAAGTTCTAATTATAAAAGCACTGGCTCCTGTCAAGTAGTAATTCAATCTGACATAGTTAGAAGTACATTACATATATTTAAGTAACTATGTCAGTTTCTTAGAAGAACATTTTGAGTCCATCTGCCTAAAATAATTTTTAGTTACCTCCAGAATTTTAAATGTTTCTTTCCTCACAAAACAAGTGGTGGTTATTAATAATGACATTTGGAAAAAGCAATATTTTACACATAGTAGGCATTCAAAAATATGTTTAAATTAATCAGCAAAAGTTCTCTAAAATATTGCAATCAATTTAGAAAGGGAAACATGATTAAGAAAAAAATAACTTAGAAAGGAATATTCTAACTAATGCAAATTGAGAATCAGCAGACTATTGGAAATAATATTAGAATGACAGTCAAACTAGGTTCTTACCTAGTTCTGTCATCATCTAGCTCTGTGATATTTTAAAAGCCACATGCTTAAAATAAATGTTAAAGTGAAGCAGACAGTTTTGCCATGTTGAAGAATGAACACAGGAAGACTAGGAAATAGGATGCCTTGGTTTGCAATCCAACATTTATATTAACCTCTCTGGGCTACTTTCCTCATTTTAAAATGAAAGGGTTGAACTAAATGACCTCCGAGCTCCTTTTCATCACGAGAATATTATAATTTCATGAAGGGGTTTCATAAGCAACCACGTGATCAAAATTGCCAAGGTTAGGCCCTGAAAACTTCCTAAGTTTGATTTTTATTTGAAATTTGCTTGAGAAGACAAATATGAATAAGCTAACGGGGACACAAACAGCAGTAGTCACAGATCACCTGTTTGCTGAATGAATGAATGAATGAATGAATGAATGAATGAACAAGCAGAAATAGAATGGCTATAAGTGATATTTTTATATCTCTTTATTTTTTAAAAAAGTTTTCCAGCAAACTATGGATGGATCCAATTCATCCTAAAAAGGACCCTTCGAAAAACTGAGCAAATTACTCAGGATCATTAAGACATGAAAAGGTGGAGAAGTGCTGCAAAGACAAGCCTTTGACGTCATCTGAATGGGTCAGATAGTCACGGTGAATTTTGTCCACTTCCTGTTTTCCTGCTCCACTCCTCACACTTCATCACTTCCCCATCCAATACCCTTTTGTGCTTTTCACCAATTATACCTTAATTTGTATCCTTCTGGCTATGTGTTTCAAACACACATACACATCCTCTTATCTTACACACTCTCTTTTTCCCGGCCACATTTTCTTTTCTAGACTAGTTTGAAACAAACATTTTCTTCTATTTTATATTCCATATCTCATTTAAAAATGATATAACAGTGTTAAAAATAAATGTAAAATGGTGACCAGGCTTGTTAATTCCCTGAATAGACAGAACCATTGAAGCCAGGTAAGCAAAACTAAATCTAGCTTATTTCATGACATAAGCAAAACTTAGCTTAGGTTATTTCTTGTAAATGCCTCTGACAATCATAAAGGAAACTTGTGATCGTCCTAAAAATGGAATGAAATTATCACTTTTAACCAGCCTCCTGCCATTTGGAAACCCCCATTGTAATAAATAATTGTAAAGGTTAACAACTTCCTCATTTTTACTTCATCAGCCATCCAGTAATTCGTGCCCTGTGCTTCATATCAGTTTTTATTTTTGAGAGCTCCACCAAGTTCATGAACTGTTCTTACATGCACGATAAACTCTGACTATATACTACCCATTGATTTGGTGGTTTTAATTTTGCTATTTCTGGATTTTTGACAATAGCCAATAAATAAAGCTCAGTGCTATATCTAACCAAGAGCAGAACAAAAATGATGACCATAAATTTAACTGTAAGTGAAGTTAGATAAAAGAACGAGAGAGAGCCGCAAATTTCTACAGCCCCTGGAAGTGTTTACAGCACCCTAAAGGTTCTCAAAAGTCTTTATTCTGTTTTAAATATAATCTGTTTTATAACAATATTTAAGAAACTATGATCCACTTCTAGGAGTTTAAGAATATTATTACAATTTCAACACTAGTAATTTCCTTTTTGTCTTTAAAACTGTATACTATTTTATCTGCATTAGATAGTATATTGCTTTTTTAGGACAGGACTGAAAACGATCAGTTTAAAAGGGGGTTAACATTCAAGGTAATTTAAAATTCAATGTAGCCATTTGAACATGATAGATTTCCTTTATAACTTATCTGCCATGTTACAAATTAAAAAAAAATTGTTCAATGGTTAGTTGTTTCTTCATAGGAAAATAATTATTTTCTCTCTATTATATCAGTAGGCCAATGTTACAAGGATCAATCAAATCTTATTTTTTCAAAATGTTAACTGTTTCAATATTTAATTTAAAAAAGAAAAAGATGAATCAAAAGAAACCAAACATCTAAGAAATAGATTTCTTTCTTTATATCATTAAATTCACTAAGCAAGTGGTTTTAAAAATCTATATATAATTCGGTGATGGCAATTTTCAACTAATAAACATCTCAGTAAATATTCTGATTACTACAAATACCATTATTTTATTATTTATAGATGTAGCATAAAACCATATTTTGAATGTTAAGGATCAAAAATACTACAAAGTTTTCTCCCAAAACGAAACCATTATGTGATGTTTACATTTGAATATCTCTTAAGATAACATGGTTTCAGAGAATTAGGCACTTGGAAACACTTGAGGACAAATTTAAATGAAGTTATATTGTTATAGCAACTGTAAACTTCCTTGCAACATGTTTGTCCTAAGCATATAATGTCTACTACACACACACACACACACACACACACACACACACACACCACGGCCATTCTTTGACTGCAATTGCAACTTTGAGCAATGTGACTGTAACTTGCTAGTTGCACTTCTAAAAGTTGTTAATATGTCTTGGGTTCCAACTGTGTTTAGCACTATAAAAAGCTTTTCAGCTTCTCATTTCCTGAGTTACAGGTTTCCTAAACACAATCATTGCACTGATAAAATCTCTTGCAGCTATTCACTATGTATTAATAGTTTTTAAGTTTTTTTAGAGAGTAAGACCTCAAATGGGAGACCAATGATTGCTTTGTGTGATTTTTGTTTTTAACAACATACACACATTCAGATTCTCGATGACTTCCATAGCCCAGTCTCCTCATATATATTCAACCTTTGTTTCTCAGCCTTTTTCAGTCCTACTAGGGTCCAGTGTCATGCCCTTAGGATGTCCAGTGCTTATTCCCATTTCTAATATATTCCCTATTTTCTTCTTTCTGGATCGAACACTAGCTCTCTTTAGCTCTACTTATCAATACTGTATCCTTACAAATTAAGCCATGTTGAACTTCTCAAAATCTTCAGAAGACTGTAGCACATATTGATCCTGACATTCTCTGAAATTCAATTTCACATGTAGTCTGCAATATCGCATAAGTTCACAATAGGTTGTTTTTTTGTTTGTCTGTTTGTTTTGTTTTAGGTCTGTTCATTATACCTCTACAAGTAGAATGTAAGTTTCTTGTGCTAGAGGTCAAGAATATTATTTCATGGTTTGTTGTTACCCACTCCAGACCAAGACATAACCAGCTGTAAGCTCCAACACTATTGCAAAGAAAGCAAAGCTACTTGTCTGACACCACATCTAGCTAGGGAATAGTACCAGCTTCTATGTGTTTTACCCAGTCACAACCCCATCATCACCAGCCCCAGCACGGAACAGTATCTGCCTTATTTAAAGAATCTATTTTCTACTTACTCCGAACATATGATTCAAGTGCTACATTGCACTGAATATTTCCATAGTCTCATGCTTGCCTATCATAGTACCAAGTCCTCCCAGCCATACAATTATACAGATAAAAAGACATGGGCTAATCAGAGACATCCCCTGAGGATTTTCCAGTTGGAATTAAGAAAAGTAGAGTAACTTGTTCTCTGAATGGCAAAGTTTGAAAGATGTTGGCAGCTATGGCACCACTCTATTAGAGAAAGTTAATCTAGTAGAATAATATTAACATAGGGTGAGACCCACAGATAGACAAAAAACAAGAGTGGTGGTTTCTAGCATTAGTCTAGTTCTTTTTTTTTTTTTTTTTTTTGTGTGGGGGAGGAATCCAATGTTTTGTTTTTTGTTTTTTTTTTTAAGATTTTTATTGGGGAATTCGGGGGATGGGAACAGTGCTGGGGGAATTGGGGGAAGGGGAACACACTAGTTGCTGTCGTTTTTTTGTTCTTCAATCTAGTTGTGGAGGATGTTGCTTCACTGGCCCAAGTTGGCACCATCATTGCGCTCTTCTCTGGCGAGGCAGATCAGTC